>NW_027469960.1:0-50858 GCF_051020765.1 Lasioglossum baleicum | reverse complement strand
GTAAGCCGGTCTTAGAGACAATTCAATTAGCCGCCGCGATCCCTCGGATATGCGCGCGAGGAGTACGCGCTAGGCCGCTCGGCGAACCGCCTGCACGACGATTCTAATCTGCGTTATGCACGCCTGTACGCGTGCTGTTTGCCGCCCATCCGGAGATCAGCCAGGGGAAGAAGGGTACCATCGGCGAACCCGCGGCCAGTTTTTCTCCCCCGAGTCGGATCGGTATCGCCACCCGATCGGCCCGGCGACCAGATTACCCTCGTAAAACAACAATTACCGGAGGCTTTTAAAACGCGTTTTGCCGATTCAACTTCGCGATCCCTTCGTTATCTCGTCAGCCACCACGAGCTTTCGCCTGGCTCCTTCTTTATTTCAATTTCCGTAATTAAACCGCCCTGCCAGCCGCCATCGCTCAGACACCCTCACTCTCTCTCTCCATTTCTCCCTCCCTCCATCGTTTTACCCCTTCGTTCTTCTTACGATCTCGTTTACACGGCTCTGCGATTACAGCGGGTTGCTTCGAAAATTGTTGCTCGAATTATTTCGTTCAGAATTCCGATCGTACCTCCTGGCTAGAGCAGAGTCCCGTAGAGGCTGTCGCGCGATTAAGCGTACGCGTGTTCTCGGCCGGTTTAATTTTGTTTTACTACCGAGGGTATAAACGGATGCGAGGTATAAGCGGGAGTTATTGCTCGCTGCTGAATTTTTCCCGGGCAGCGTGGAAATTTATATAGGGAAAGGGTGGATTCGGGTAGATGCTTTATGAATTTAAAGCAGGTCACTGTGCTGCCGCGATTGCTTGTAACGCGGAACGGGACACCTGACGCTGCCAACTGGAAAGGCTCCGCTGTTTTTCACCGTGTAACGAACCAATCGGCCGGCCAGGCACTCGTTCCCTTTGATGGGACAAATATTATTCGAGTGAAAATTGAAATTTTCATTTCGGCTACGTGTAACCGACTCATCGCCGGAACAATGAAACGGGCGAGAGAAAAGAAAGGGGGATAGAAAAAAAGAAAGGCGCGGGAATTCATCGGAGAATCGAATAACCGCAAACGAATGGTTCATTTGGCAAACCGGTACCGGCGCCGATCGCGTACGCGCGAACTTCGGCGAAAATTCGGCCTCTCGATAGCGCCGGAAACGCGCCGGTCGGAATAGTTTTTTTCCGGTAGCGAGGAATTAATTATAGAAGGCGATACGGGATTTTATAATGCGCCGGTCGAACGCCGCCGAGCCACGTACACATCGGGCAAAGTTAGTTCAGGAAACAGCCCGCAGCTATCGAATCCGGCCTGGTGCAGTTACCTTTTCATTAGCGAAACGAGTGAGATTCGTGGAAACTTTCCTTATTTCGCGTTCGCGCTTTGCGTGCTATTAAATCGACGAATTTCACCGGATCCAAGCGGGGCTCGCTCTGTTCGCCTATCTATCGCCATTAAATTAATCCGGCGCAACAGATACCGGCCGACCACGCAGCGTGTAATCGAACCGTCGAGAACCACCGGCGACCGTCTCGCGGTCGGATCGCTCGAGGAAAATCTGTTCGACCAAGTCTCCGGCACGTTCCACCAATCATCGAATCTCCGGCTCGCATCCTCGTGGAAACGCGGCCGGGAGCTTCGTGTCCGCAAACAAAGAGGAGAACGCGGCATTCGACGTTCCGCTCGATAAACAAAAGTGGAAATGGAGAAGCAAGAGCCGGGATCGGTGAACGCGGTTCGGGAATGAATGAAATTTTACGGTTTAACCGTCGGCGAAGGACTCGCGTTTTTGGCAAGCTTCCATGTCGGGACTGAGATAACAACCCGGTAGTCCAAATTTAACAGACGGCAGAATTAAGTGCCGTGTAATCCTCCCAACCCCATCGTGCCCCTTATTTTTCCACGAAATGACTGACGGCGCTGTATAAACTTCCCTATCGTAGATTAAATAAATGCGGGGAAAAATATCGCCGACCCAGCCCGCGCTCCGGCAACCGCTGCTTTCCAAACTTCTTGGCAACACGTGTGTGCTGCTCGTTTTCATTTTTCCGAAAGCTGACCATCCCCGTACCCAGAGCCAGACACTTCTCCCTCCTCGTAACTCCTCTCCGCTCGTCCAATAAACGCTTCGTACAGCCAGCTTCGATTATCTTTCAACGTCTCCGAGCGAGTTTCACCGACTAGAACGCGTTTCGACGTCGTCGTCGAATCTTTCGTTAACGGATATAAATCACCGTCAGGTTCGGCACACGCGCACACGCGTGTACGCGGCGCGTAGCGAGGCACGTTGAACGCACGTGCGTGCGACCGGCGACTTTTAAATGAACACGACAGAGAGCTCGCTGATTTATCCGATACTATTTGTTCTCCTGCCTACCGCCATTCCTCCCTCGGCCGCTCGCTCATTCCGAATATCCTTTTTTTCCTCCGCGCGACACGCAGCCAGAGGGTGAGTTCTACGAAACGAGACTGCCACCGAGGCCGCGTGGCTACGGCCCTGGTGCACCGGCAGTATTCCCCATCGGGAAATCTGTGGCAATTTTTCATTGCCCGACACGACGATGTATCTGCCTGTTCCATCCCTCCCGCACCCCTCGCCGCCCTCCTCGAAAAACTGTACCGCCACCCTACGCGGCTACCTGCGCCCTCCGCACCGGCCAGAGCACGCTTTGTCGGCCGTGATAATGTTTTCATTATTCACTGGATTATACGGCGCGTAGCCGGAAATCAGGTGGCTCGGTATTACGCGACACCGTCGGCCACGTCGAAGCTTGATTTACTGGCGCGACGCGCACGCGGAAAAAAGTCAGCCCCGTTGCACGCGTCGCGACGCGGTTACACCTGGCTACGGGCAGGATCGAGCGGTTATGCGTTCGATAGGGCCCACTCGACGACACAATTCTCGTGCACGCGTGCTTCGACGTTAGGCGAAATCGATGGTGAACGGTCGATCTGGAAATTTCGATGTCGGAACAGCGGGAGGCGGTTTCCGAGGGAAAAATACGGGCCCGATGGCATCGGAACGCTCGGAAACCAGAGCATCTCGCCGCGGACACGCGCGATAAAACTCGTTAACGGTTCGCGGACTCGTTGCTTATTTAACGTTCGACGAATTAAAAAATTATGAGCGGCGGCGTTTGCGATGATCGCGTGTCTGCCGGCGATTCGCGTACAACTTTAATCGAGTTTAACGTTCGACGGCTCGGTTTTTTTTTCGCCCCGAAAGCGATCGACGCGTCGTCGCGACCCGCCGTTCGATGATATTTAATTTCGTCCCATGACCTGTTAACCGGTCGTACGTAACAGCCGCGCGGGATACGCGATTTTTCACGGTTCCGCCGTTCGTCCTCGTCCCCGAATCGCAATTCTCGCCGCGCCTTTATATGAAATCCCGGTGTCCTTCCGCGCGAAGCGGAAACGATACCACTTAATGAAATTTCATCGATCGATGACGCGGACACGTCGTTTCCTGAATGCAATATCGCGTCTAGCCGCGCCATCAACGTGACAAAGTACAGTATTCCGTGCGTCGTCCGCCGACACCGGGGCGGCGCTGATATTGACAGTAAAAAATGTATCGCGAATGCAGTGGACGACGCAATAACGGAAACCACCGTGTCGTTCGATGTTAATATCGGTGGAACGGAAGAGCGAGAGAGGCAGAAGGGATTCTTTCGCGGTTACGAATTTCGCGCGACGCCGATCGCTCCGGGAGCCCGCTTTGAGCTCCCGGTCGCTTTGCACCGCCGCGCGTTCGATTTTCATCGGCAAGTAAGCCGCCTGGAGCCTCGTCGATTCGTCGCTTGATACGGCATCCGTCTACCGAGGGATTAAGGAAAATCGGGTTGCCGCGAATGCGAAAAGGACCGGTGCAATCTGCCAAGGACGCCGGCGTGCGAAATCTTCGAGCCGCTTGATTCCATTTACGCCCTCTCCGCGCGAGAGGGGAGAGATCGCGGCGCGGATAGGCTTTCGAAAGGGTAACCGCATCCAGCGACTACTCCTCGAAAGTATGTACGATTTCTCAAAGAGCATCGAGACGCGCGTAACTGGCTCAGACGCTCGGCGTGTCTCGTAAATACCGTGAGACCTCGGTTGAAAATCGGCCAGGTTCAAACGCGACGGGCACTCGATTTCGAGAAACACGAGGACGCTTTGTCGAGGGGGCAATTTCCTTTCCGCGTATCCGAGATCCCTCCCGGGGATCCCTTTTGCGGATCAACGGACGGCGTGGATCAGCTCTGTTGCTTTCCACGAGATTTCGCGGAAAAATATCGCAAACGCGAAGTCTGTTGCGGCGGTTGGAACGGCTGCTCGCCGGTTATCGGAAGAAGATTGTTCGCCAACTTTCCCACCGCTGAAAGCCCTGAAATATTTCCGTCAGTCAAGTCGGGGAAACATCCCTCCGAGATGAAACATGTTCGAGGAAACTGATCGTTCTCGGGAATATCTCGTTAGCCGAGCACGCTAAATCGACAGCCGCGTATTTCACAGCCCGCCACGTATTCTTCCGTTAAGCTTCATAAGCATCCGACCAGGACTGTACGCTTGTTTTCAGGAGCCATCCTCGCGGAAAATAGAACGGCAAGTTCTCAAGGAAGAAACGGGCGACAGTGACGTCGGTCCCGATTCGCCGCGGATCGTGTAATTAGCACGAAATAATTAACGTTCGGTGACGTTTCTCTGACTAAATTTCCGCGTTACATTCGCCTCTTTATTCCCGTCGCGACGCTCTTGAAATTAACGCGCCGCCTCGACTTTCAAACGGACAACTAATTCTCGGCATCGGCAACGATTGTTTCGCGACCAAAGAAAGAGAAAATTACCGCGAATATTCCTCGGATCCGACTTCTCGTCGAGTTAGCGTCATCTTCGACAGACTGGCCCCTCTTCCTGCGGGAAACTAATTTTCTCGCCGCACAATGCCGTCTGAAAGTAGAGGCACGGAGTGTGGATGAGCAGCGGCGTCGCGGTCGGAACGAATCGCGAGCGGAGGGAAAGCGATCGAATCGAATCCGCTCGCTGGCGCGATAATTATCGCGCGATAAAAATAGCAACCGGCCCGGGATTCGCGGCGCGCCGTGGCATGGGAAAGAAAGGTTGGATATAGACGGAACGAATCGGCTGGACCATGGCGGGAGATTGCCAGGGTCGACAACAAAGAGGAGTCTCGGTTGTGCCTGTGAACGTGGCTTATTACAAAAGAAAACGCTGCGTCCGCGCGCCACCGGTTGCATTCGTCCTCGAACACGCTCGATTTACGTTCGCTCGCGCGGCGGGACGAGCGAAGAAGCCCCGAGGAACGGGGCACGTCGGGATCCCAGGCGATATCCCGTAAATTCGGTGCATCGAGGAAACGCATCTAGGAACAGACCGGTCGGGAAACGGCTTTTAATCGAGTGTGAAGCGAACAAATACCGTGCCTTTTCCCGATCCAGCCTCGAGGAACGAACGCCGCACAAAAGGAGAGCAGAGAGAGCCAGAGGGACAGAGAGAGAAAGAGAGATTCGGAGGGGGCTGGCGTTTGTATCAGACCGAACTTTATTCCTCTATTCCTCGCATTTCCAGAACGCTGTGGGATTTTTTCTTTTTTTTTTTTCTTTTTTTTTTGTTTTACCGTTAATTCCCTCCCTCGGTCCAGCTTTTCAGCTGCTCGGCTAAACAAGAGAGACGTGCTTTCGTGGAATTGCGCCGTTTATTAATCGAACGGAACAAAGGGTGGGCGGTTTTTCAAGCGTCGACGAGCAAGTAGCCGCGAAACGTACGATTTAAGAATGTCAGGGAATGGAATCGATTGGTTCCGCCGGCCGAGACCAATGAGCGAGACTAGCTCTTTGCCGGGGATCGATCACGCTAAACGATCCTTATAATTCCGAGCGAACGCTTCCGGATAATCTCGAGCGAGCAGATTACAGGAGATAGCTAAACGGGGAGGGCTCGGCGCTGGTCAAACGGGAGATTTATTTACGATCCACGAACAACTCGTTCCGCTGATCTGCGTCCTGAGTTTATTTCCAAGATTCCAGGGGCCAATTTACGCGAGACAAAGATAACGCGGCGCTTGCGCGGGATCAGCGTTGCACGCTCGCTTCTGGTATCGCGTACAGCCCCGGCGATTCGAGGATGGCAAATAGAACGGGAGATCTCAAACAGTTACCAGCTTAGAAGTTCGCCCGTTCGAAATGCAAGTCCGCCGAAACTCTGATGGACGGAACCGGGCTGTTGAACGATACCGAAATTAATCCTTACGGTGCCGATCTATTATCAAACACCACCCCGGAGCCGCTTTCACGGGTGAGACTTTGTTAACGAACCGAATCACTCGTGCAAGTTTGGAAACCGACCTCCGGACCGGACGTTCCGCGTTATCCGCGTTTCTCTCGAGAACGAAACGCGCGGCCTTCCACGCGTATTAGCCGGCTCGCTTAATAATACAGCCAAGCACGCGCGTTTAAGGCCGCCCGGCGAAACTCGCGATGAGTCCCGAGGGTCGAACGGTTACGGATTAATCGCCCGTTCAGAGACTTTGACCAACGTTCGGCATCGAACTATTCGGCCGACAAGAAGTTGGTAATTACCAATTATCCTGCACCGAAAGCGGTAATTGGTAACCGGGCCGGGGGGATGAGAGGGCCCCGATTTCGACCGCCATCGGCGACCGCGCTTCCAAGTGATACTCGCTCGTTAAGGTATAATTCACAGCCGGCGCTGTACTCGTCGCGTTCCACTCTTTTCTACACGCTAACGAAATTTCCTCCAATTATCGTTTCATTTAATAAAAGCCGGGATAAAGTGGAGGGGTTGCAGAGATCAGGCCGAAGCGAGGGGGGACGGGGGACGGCGGCACAATTTCGCGGCGTAAGACGACACGTTCCGGCGAATAAGGGTGTAATTATCGAAACTCCCCGAACGAGAGTTGGCTAAACGCTGCGCTTTTAATGAAACTTTAAGGGGATACTCGCCGGCTTAATTGCGGATTCGTTCGGCCCGGTCTACGCTCTTATCGGCTTTGTTATTGATCTCCGTTCCGTGCCGATCCGTTGTCCCAATTATCCTAATTGTGGTAAGAAACCGTAAGAGCGCCGGTGCAGCCCGCCGCGAGCCCGAATTTCCTCGGGTGCCGGAAGACGGTTACGTGACTGATAAATGTTTGGAGGGACGGGTTATCCGACTCGACTTCCAAGCGTTACCGCTCGTCCGCTCGCTGGATAAGAAACTTCGCTACGTCGTAAACGAGAACATTCCGTTCGCCCGCGAATTAATACGGCGAAAATTCCACCGGGTCCGTGAATTTCGCGAAATATTCCCGCCCGTTATCGGAATTATCGCCGAGTTCAACTTCCACGCGAACTTCGTCGCGAACTTCGCCCGCCAACTTCGGCATTCGCTGCGGCATGAATTTTCATCCATCAAACTCGTCCGATTGTCCCGCGTTACTTCCACGCGCACCTTCGTGGCTCGCCTTTCGAGAACCGCTTTCGGGGGGTTGCACCGCGGCAGGCACGGGCCCCGCTTAAGCCGGTATAATTGGCAGGAAAATTTCGGCTTTCGAGTCGAGAGCGAGAGAGAGTGTCTGTCGCTTGTGAACGAAGAGAACGAGGGAAGGCGAGAATCGGCTGTGCTCCCACAGCCGACCGTCTGCTCCCGCAGGTTTATCGCCCTGTTTATGACGCGCTCCTTTCGCGATCAAAGACAAGAAATGCCTGCCCCGCTTGTTTTTCAGCCGATTTAAGCCGTCCCCATTATACAGGCCAGCGATCGGCTTCTGTTTTGTACCAGTCGTTCCATCGATCGTCTATTAAGTACTTCATCCGCTATATCCGCCAGAGTCGCTGGTTAATTAAGCGGTTGACCAATATATTAGTTTTACAGAACCACTTCTTCTACCTTCCTTTTTTTTTCGGAGCAGAGGAAAAAGGAGTAACAGCGTTCTTTTTGCGCGGCGAAAATTTCGAATATTCCACGTTTCGGGGTCGCGATATTTCGAAGCAGCGTGCATACGTGCAAACACCAGGGGTCTTTGAGATGTCAAAGAGTCGCGTAATTAAAGGTCGGCCGGGTCCGAGTATTTTCCCGGAGCCCGTTAAACACGCGTTTCCACGTTCATTTGTCGCGTTATCGGGGCTGCCGGGAAATCCCGGCCGCCGAAAATCGGTCTAACCCGACGCGAAAGAGTGCGCGCGAAAGTGTGCCGAGAGTTGGGCGGAACAGGCCGACACCGTTCCCAATTAAAACTTTTCCCTCCTTTCGAAATACGCGCCATGCGCTAAACAGATACTTTTTATCCGCCGTTCGTAAACAGGCAAGTCCGGTAAACTTTTAAAGCAGTTATACAATTAGCCCGGCCGTCCGTGCCACCGACAAAAGATTCTCGAATTAATATCTCACACTTCCATCCCCGGCGCTGGCCGTCCGTACGCGTCGGGATTAATTAACGTCTGCGTCCACTGCCGTATCCCGGGCACACACACCCTTTTCTCCGGGGCCGAGAAGCAAACAGAAACAAAGAGGAACAAACGCGGAAGCGCAGATCCAATTCCGCCGAGCGTTTCATACGCGAACGCAAAAGTCCGGGACCGTTCCGCGCGAATTTCAAAAGAGGAAAGAATAACAGGAAGAAGGCTAGGCGAGACAAAACACTGGAGGAATTCCAATGGGCGGAACGTTTGCCCTGCGCCGGGTTGCAAGACAAAGGAGACGCGAAATACAGACAACCGTGGAAAATTGAGAGACAGAGAGAGAGAGGAGAGAGAGGAAGGGAGGACGGGAGAATACGAGCGGATCAGCAAGCGGTGGATCCTGGCGTGATTAAACGCGTGTTAAAACCATATCCCGTCCTTCTGGAACGTTACACGCGTTCAGAAGATTGCATCCTCGTGTCCTGCGCAATGCGACCTCACGCGCACACGTGCACTACAGATTGCGAGCTCTGTAGCCATCGAGGTGGCTGGTTTTGCGTGTACACCGTGTACCGGTAGCGTTTCTCCGCCGACAGGTTCAGCCCCGGCCCGTGCCAGACAGCCGGGATCAACCTCCGGTGAACCTCGGTTTTGTCGAGATTCGATGTCGTACTTACCGTACGTTAGCTAAACGAGAGACAGAGAGAATCGAGGTAACGTCGCAACGCAAACTCCGTGATCGAGTTTAGCGTTTAGGTAGAATATGAGAATTTTGGTACGGCGAAGAAAAAGAAAGATGGCGAGAAGGGTGGTGAGTTCTTCGCGAGGAACGAAGAGGATATACCGACTTGGGAGGAGGAAATTAGCGAGCATCGAAATCGCTTTGGCCGGCGGTGGACGCCTACAGCACCGGCTGGACGATAAGCAACTATCGGGTGGAAGGAAGACAGGAACCCGATGAATTCCTCGTCCGGGAGTCCCTTTCATCGGCGTGGAAGACCCGCTGCGACATGAAAGGTCAGCCGGACGACGTGACATTAACAAATTGCCGTTTTAATGATCGCCGGCGAGCGTTCGCGTGTAATTAGGAAGAAAGCGACCTTTTCTTTAATGTAGAGACATCGTGGCTCCCCTCCGGCGGGCATAACAATGACGCAATAATGGCCTGGTGCAGTAACGCGCAAAGCGGAAACCGGTTTTAGCCAAGCATGCAACTTCGAGAGGCCGCCTCGTCGGTAGTTTGTATTATTTGCCACTGCGGAGTGGCAGTTCTTCTAATTGGACTCGGCTATCTGCGAATCTATATTGCATTCCCAACCACCACCCTTCGGCGTAGCAGCGGAGCCGAGGCCGGGCGCAACCGTGGCTCACGGAAAATCGTGTTTCGACTATCGCCACGGCCCGTTTAATTCTGTAAAAATACCGCGACGGGACAGCGTCGAGCCTCGATGCAGCGCCGGCAAAACGATATCAGATTAGCGGCCCGAATGGAATATCGGCCTGGATAGTGGCGCGAGCCAGTCGTTTAAACGAGGAAGCGTTCCATTCCGCGCCGTGTTTTCTACAAGAAGCGAAATACCGTTCGTTCGTTTATATTCCTACGATTTTTTTCCCCTCCCGGATATCGAGCGTGCCGGCAAAATATCCAACGACCATCTCTCGCCCGGCTGAAAGACTCGCGTCCGCGTCCGGGACGCAGAGGCGAGAATTTTCACACCCGCGACGATTAAAGCGTAATTACGCGAGCGAGAGAGCAAAGGTCGAAGCGATGCGCCGAGTCGGTTCGCAAACGAGCCGACAAAAGCCGGTTAATCGGGTAAGAAACGTCGCGTTTGATCGCTCGAACAAGCTCCGTCATCTGCCGAGCTGACACGCGTTTCCCGGCGCGCGACCCGTTCCGATTAAACGCGAACCGCCTACTACTCGTCGCAGCTACCGCGATCAAAAGGAAGTTAATTCGAGTATGCGATACGACATATCCGGCGCACGGCGTACACGCGAACGCGGCACGTTCGCGTGTACCTGCTCGATTACCGTCTCGGGGCGGATCGCGAGCGGGCAAACGCGACCATTAAGCGCAGCCACGACGACACGGTCGACGCCGACGCGGCAGCAGCAGTCCTCCCGGACGACGTCGCTTGCGAGATTGCGTCGCGACGATACCGTCCCGGTGTTATCCGTCGACGAATCGAAATGCAGTTGCCAAGTCGTGTCCCATCTCGAGAGCATCTTGCTCGGCCACCCAATTTCGAACCGGTGAAATTCGCGCGTTCGCCCGACTCTTCGCCGCTATTGTCGCCGTCGCTACCACCTAACCCACCGACACCGACACGACCGATATCCACTCGCGTTTCGCGAGCATCACCGACACTCCACGCCGGCCAAGCCGATTCGATGGAGTCCGCTGCAACGCCGCTCGCGACCAGTTCGTGGGCTATTATTCGAACGGTTATTGGTACGATAGCGCGTATCTGCGCACCGTACATCACGGGACCAACTCCACGGTTGTCACCCTGATTTCGACGTTCCGCCTGGTCCGCGCCGCGTAACAACCCCTTCGCCGTTCGCCGACCGACTCTTTCGCTCGCACCCGCCTCCACACGCTCCGACCGTCCATCCGCTCGGCCTCCATTCTACCGCTACTCGTACAACGTACGCCGCGCCCAGTCCCCTCTGCCACCACTCGCCGCATAAATGTATGTTTCCAGGATTTCTGGTTGTCTGCCGAATGAATTATGGAGGCTCGACGACCAACGCCGGCGACGCTGCTACCGCCGCCGCCGCCGCCGCTGTCGCGAGCATGGTCGAGATTGTGGAACACGAGGACCGTGGAAATCTGCGAGGGGACACGGGGACGGGGAATTGCGAAAAGCGGCACGATTAACTCGTCGCTCTATATACCGTGTTTACGGCCGCGCAGACCGCGCTTTCTTGCAGTTTCCCTGTTTACTCCGCGGCATCTTCGGACCGACGCTTCTGTTGTTCTTCTTCCAGTCGTTTCGCGCTCTGCGGATTAGTTTCCAACTTTTGCCGGCCACCCTGTTATCGCGTTTTATCTCGGCGAGTTTGACGTCGTTACCGGCCAGCAGCGAGAGGTTAAGGGAAAACCTCCTCTGGCGTACGGTTTGGAATTATCGAAAATCAGACAAGTCCCGATGGCACAGCGTGTTTTTCTATCGACTCTTCGTTTTAATCGCGTTTCGAAGCGACTTTTGAATTACGGCGAGACGTCGTCAATGGAAGGAAACAAAGTTTTTCATTTTTTCTTTTTCCGTTTCTTTTTTCACCGAGATGAATAATTTTCGGTGATAAGTATTTCTGTGGAAGAAGATTTAGTGCCACGCGGATTCGTCCGATGACAGGGGCGCGTAAAAAATTTCATTTGAATAACAATGCGGCGATGCACAAAAGCAAAACTTGTTCCTTACATAATTCACCCCGCCGTTGGAAACCATCGAGCAATTGTACCGGACCGCTCTATAAAATCGTACCGTTCCAATTGGATCTTGTGTTCATATAATTACCCTATTCAGTTACAAACAAGAGGCGGCGTGAACACTATTTGCCAATTACCAGCCGCCGTGCGCCGTTATAATACGTAGACAATAGGTACGATTGCAATTGCGATACAGGGGAAATCGATACTAATATCCGTCTTTGTTTACATAAAATATTAACGCGCAGCTAATAACCAGGAGACTCGATTAAACCGCTAATATCCCCGGGAGCAAGGTTAATCGGTGTGGAAATATCATTCTTTTCGCCTGGAAAACGAACGAGTGCAGACCGTTTCTCCAAACCTCGAGGAAGAAGAATCTAGATACGAGGATGCTATCCGTTTCGAACCTCCTTGGGACGCTGCTCGAGCCGAAACGCGAAACGTGCTCGTCTATCGCGACTCTCGATCTTTTCCCAGGTTGGAAAATTAATTTCTACGTTCGCGTGATTCCTACTTGCCTTCGGGCCCGGCGTGTATCGGGAACCCGCGAACTTCTCGACTTGTCGGCGTTAGCATCTCGGAATTCAGGGGGTTGAAACGCGAAGTTCGTGGCCCATTTGGCTCGGTCAGACGGCTCGTCAGGACGAGAGGGAAGGGAAATCATCCCCAAGATCCGTGGCATTTCCCGCGGGCATTTGAACGCGCTATCATAATACTGGCATGAACCAGGTCCTAGTACCGTTCTCGATACGCGTACACCGAAATCGCAGCGGGTAACCACGCGCACTTACTTCGCGGAGTTTCCGCCTGGGCGGGTACTTGGACGCGCGCTAGTCAGCTGCGGTTGATGGCCGATTAAAGTCTCTCCAAGTTACGCATCGCCGATCCCGTCTTTTGTTACGACACGCGAACGCTCTGTGCCCGGTTGTTACGCCACACGGTTTTAAACCTCTCCCCCTCGAGCGACTTGTCAAACGGAAAAATAACGCGTTATTAGATTCGACGCGGAGTAAAAGAGTAACAGCTCCAGTCCCCTGTAATTTTCCTTTTCCTTTTCTCTCTTTTATTATTCCGGAACCTTATCTCGATGCGGTGACCCACATCGACTGGCGCGAATCACTCTGGGAAAAGGGTTGAACGATATTTCGGAGTATTTCGCTCGATACGTTTACCTCTCGAGTTCCCTTCGGCGGGATACGTTTGAAATAATTCGAATTGGTTGCGGGATAATCTCGCTTCGCCCGGAAAGAAATATCTCGGCGGAAATTCCCGCCAGCGGAACCCGGCAAAACCGACACTTGGCCCGAGACGCTTTACCTACCCTTTGATCTTTTAAACACCGTTTAGGAGGGAGAGGACTAGAAGGAGGACGAGGAAACTTTTCAGCCGTGGCTCCATCGAGTGGCAACTTGAAGTTCGGGGCCGAAAGAGTTATGCCGTTGCTGCTAATGAAACACGAACGACAAAGGAGACAGTGGAGCGCGATAACGAAGGACTGTACACACTTATAGTCGAAGTAGTTGCTGCTTTCTGTCACAACAATTCCCGGAAACCGGGTCGTTGCGAAGGGGCGGGATTCTGCGAGGGCTACTGTTTGGAATGATCTCGACACCAGGACACGAGTGCCTTCTCGAGCGGACTTCGCGTCCTTGTTTTCGCAGCATTTCCAGCCATCGGGCCGGGGGGAAGGGACTGATTAATCGTGTCGTCCGAGCCAACTGCGACTGGACAATGCAGCACGAGTATCGACATCTCTGCAGTTCCTATGCGAATCGCCGGACCGGTGAGAACGTTACCGCGGCGTCTGTTCTACCGGCAAGTCCTTCGAGAAAGTTTCGCCAAATATTTCTTTGCAATTGTTCCACGCCGATAATATCCGCTGGAAGAACAGGGAAGAACCGAACGAGATCGCGGCGAAGCGAGAGAACAGTTACGCTTCACGGCTGGTAATACGCGGCTGGAAACGGCGTTTTCGAGGAGCATCGAAATCGCAGAAGGGCCGAACGTTCGCGAATCCTTTGAGGGTGGTAAGAAGCGCTCCTCGAGCCGCGAATAAATAAACGGTCTTCCGCGAATTAACTCGAGTATCCACTTCTGGCCGTGGCCCGGGTATGCCGGCCTCGGGGAGTACTAACGAATCCGCGGTAAACAGAGAAAATTGCTGGTAAATCTCTGCGAGGAGGCGGAACGCGGTTCGAGGATCGAAATGGCGGAGCGGAAGAAGGGAGGAGAATGGAGGGAAGAAGAAAAAAAAAAAAGGAGGAGACGTCCTGAACTACTTTTCGTTAGATATCGGTCGGAGACTGGTGTTCGCGCTTGCGAAACGTAATCGGCGTTATGGCCCACATCCAAAACGCGCTAGACGGATAAACGATGCTCCAGCCGCCCTCGGTTTCGCATTAAATTCAGAATGCTTGAAATATGAAAGGGATATAAGAGACCGAAAGACGCCCTCCGCGGCGGCACGCTTTAAATCGCCGCTTCCGGCGTCGCGCGGATCCTGCGCTCGAGGGCGAATCGAGCGTCCTCGTTCTCGCGCCAAACACCGAGCAAAACTTCCCGCACGGACCATTGAATCGAAATTTGCGCACTTGCCTGGATACGAATGTCTTCGAGTTTACCCCGGTTGGCTAACGTCTCGATGGACTGTCGAAACGATCGTATCAGACAACCCTTTCTTCCATTACGCTGCACACTCGTCGCTTCGGCCTTTCCTTTCTCTCCGCCTTTCTCTTTTATTCTCTCTGCCTCCACCCCTTTCTCCCAGACATCTCCCCGCTTTTTAATTGCGCGGAATAAGGCAGACTCTTCGACTCCGCGGCGTCTAGTTTATCGCGCTCGTTAATTACTTTCCTCGAATTATTTCGCCCCGCGGAAAACAGTCGATCGCGCTTTGACTCCTCTCGCGTTAAATTCACCGACAGTTGTTACATTGCTCGAGGACGAGAAGTAGCTGTTTTTCGAGCCGCTTCCCGACCGTCGTCCTGCGTCTTCCATCGACGCCGACAAATTTGCATCGCGTGTGCGGTTTCGTTTAACGAACGCCCCTTTTGTCTGTGCTTTTAGCCCGACACGCGCTTTGACCCGAGCATTTACGTCGCAATTATACCCGGGCAAAAGCAGCGCTTCGGCTGCTCGCGCGAAAAAGCAGCGACTGCTTAAATCGTTGCGAGACCGCAAACGATTTCGGGCAAGCCTTCGCCACCTTCGCCCGGCGGTGTCTTAGCCGAGCCGATTCATAAATAATCGCGAGTCTATCGAGAAGTCACGACGGAACGAAGATAGAAGAGGCTGATACCACGGTCGGTCGAATCTCACGGATCTCTGGTTCGATGATCGGCTTCCGAGACAAAGATCTTCGGTCTCCAGACTCGTCGAGTTCCAGTCGCATTTACGTGAATTGCGGCGAAGCACCGGCCGGGATTCAGCCCGATTTCCGCATTTACCGTTCCATCCCGCCCGTTTCCTGCTCCATCTCTTCGTGCGCTCGTTCGTTTCAACCCCCGGGTTCTCTCGCCGCTGATTTCCCTTTTCCTTGTCCGTGACTCACTCCCGTTCAGCCCCGTTCAGCCCCGTTCCAACATCCCCCGACAGCCTTCCCTTTTCCCGGGCCACAGTGCCACCTCGTGCCACGGATGCGTCGTCTCATGCTCCACGACCACGGGTTCACCTTCGCTCGGTCCTCCTGACTCGCTGATTGACTAATCGCATTCACCGCTTCTGATTCCCGTGTCTCTCTTTCCCTCGTTTCGCGCCCGCCTTCCGGCTGATTGCGCGCGATTAGGTCGTCCCGATAACCCGATTGAATTCGAATCCACGAATATCAGGAGACGAGCGAGCCGCGTAATGCGGATTAAGGAAGCCGCGTGACGAACGAATATTTATCGCGCGGCGAGGCCGCGACGCTGCGCATCCCTACGGAGAGAGCGCCGGGATGCAATTTCTCTGAGTGCCGCTACCGTTTCGCGATCGCGTTATGCGAATCGACCGCGGCGGAATAAATTTCCGCGGGATTTTCTCCCCGGGAGAAACTTTGCCCGGGAGAGGAGAATCGAGGATGCAAACACCGGCCGAGGCCGGTGTTTACACCGTAAACCTGCTCGAGCAATCCTCCACGCGGTTGAAACTAGACGGGGGGGCTCTGTTCTTCGATTTTCGGGGGGGATGTTTCGGAAACGGATACGACCGAGTTATCCACCGAGAGACGATCCATTACGCGTTCGTTACCAGTCGATTCGTTTGGCCGAGCGTGTTCCGTTTCTTTCTCGACCCCTTTGTTCGTTCTTCCGCTGTTCGTTGCCCCTTTGAACCACCGGCGTATCATCCATTTCCTACCGAAACACGGCGAACACACTTGGAAAGCTCGTGGCTAAAGCAATTAGATGGACGGATATCCAGTTTCAGCGGGAAGCGTGCGGTTGACGGGGCGAAAACGCTTTTGCGAAAACGTTGCTAGACGAAAGACGAAACCCCTAACGAAGTGGCGTCTTCGAACGGAAAATTCGACGTGTAACTTTATACCGGAGCTCGCTGCCGATCCAGTCGCGAGCTCCAGCCAACCCGGAAGATGTAACGAGCGGTGTAATAAACGCGTCGAGTAACCGGAAACCGGCGCGCGTGTACCTCGCGTAATTCGTCTGGCAAATAATAAAGGGCGGTTTCGCGGAGAGCGTCCTATCGAATCTCGCGGCTATCCGCCACCCCTCGGGGAATATTTCCGAATTTACAAAGCCCGGCCGACGTGCTAGTTATCAGGGAACCATCGGGGAACCATCGGGGAAGGATAATTCGATAGAATTCGATGGAAATCTAACGACGAGCTTCCACGCGGCTCCTCGCGCCACTTTTGCCCTGAATCTTCGCTCGTTCGACGCCGGACAAACCGCAGCCTGATCACCTATTATTTAACCGACGCGACGCACGGATTCCGGAGTTACCGAAAAAGTCAGGGATAGAAGAAAAAAAAAGAAAAAAAGGGGAAAAATAGCGGAAACGCCGGTGGAGCGAGCGTGATTCGGTCGCGAAACAAGATTAAACGTATTTATACGTTGGAGCGCGGGATTTTCGGGGAGTCGAGGGGGTGGGTAACACGGAGCATGGCTGCCCCCTGCAGGAAACGGACCAATAACTTGCCCACCCTTCCTCCGCTGGCCGTGATTTTACGATCGACATTTACGAACGATCCGGCGTACCGAAGTGGAAGTTTACGAGACCGATAATACGATCGATAACGTCACTCTTCGTCAGGAAGTTGATAGACGCCCGTAGCCAGGATTTCACCCCCCACGGGATTCTCTCGAGTTATTATAATCAAATTTGTCGGATACGACTGCCACTAACCTGGGATTAAAGGGATCACGGAAAAATGTGATTGGATACACGATGAAGTCGTTCCTCTCCTCCGATCCACGCACGCTTCGCGGCAAACCCCGCGGTTTAACCGTTTCTCGGAAATTTCCCGACCATTTCCGCCCACCGACGAACGAACTTTGGAAATTTCCGATCGGACAAAGTTCTCGCGGAGATGGAGAATTAATTTTTACCGCGAAAGAACAGTTCGAAACGGAACTGGTCGACGAAGCTGGTCCCCTAATGCGAACGAGTGCCGGGCAGCAGCGCGCGATTAATAACGGCGCTGGGCGTAGCCGCGGAAACAATATTAATTTGTCATTGCTCGACGAAGCAAATTTTCCGCGCGCTCTCGCTTCGTTCGAGCAACGCGAGAGTGTACGCCGGGCAAACGACGCAGGTTTGCCCGAGCGGTCTCCGCTGACGTCCCAGGCCTCACCGCGCATTCTGCATTGGTAATTACTAAAGTAAACGCTGCCGTTTACTGCCCTGTTTGCTATCGTTTACAACGGATTCGATGACGGCCGCTCGATCGCCCACGGGTACGATGGCGATTCCTAACTCGTTCGATTTTAGCCCCACGCGTGTTTATATCCGACGCGGATCGCTCTCGAACGCGTCGTTTTCCCGTCGAGTTGACCCGGTCACCTACGACATCGCGCGAAATTCTAGGAAGTCGAGCGAAACGCGAGCGAGAAGCGAGGTTCGCAGACGAGCCTCAATGTAAACACAGCTCCGGCTCCTGGTAGGTTTCCACCGACGTCTTACTGTCTCAGTCGCGCATTGTCCTTCGCCGCGTTCGGACGCCGTGGCTCGACGTCTCACCGACTCTGCTGTTGATTATGGTACCCACCGTTGGAAGCCGGCTCGCAAGGTCGTGGAGTCAACGACAACGACAGGTACAGGTAAGAATATAATCACTAGTTGTCTATATTACCGAACGATGATCGGTATTCGTGTCTATTCTATCCGAATCGACTGGTTTATCGTTTCCATTAAGAACCCCGTTCACTTATCGTTCACGATCGAAGAGAAAAATAAGGAGAACGCGAGATCACCTCTCCGATAGTAATTGTCAGCTGACCGTTCTTTAATTAGCGATACCCTTGTTCCCGAGCTAATTCGATTGACCGCGCGCCGCGGCTGGGTAACCTTGGTCCGGTGGACAGGCGGTCGGCTGGAAAAGGAGAACCGGGTAATCGCGGCTATCTTAACCCCAACGGACGTCTTGACATGTCAATAGGGGTACACGAACCAATTTTATCCTCCGGCTCGCTTCCCCTTTCGATCCTCACCTCGCCGCCGCCGCCGCCGCCACCACCGATCTGACCTCACCTCTATACCTCTGCTCATCGAGATAAACGTTCACGATGCAGCGTCCGCTGCCTTATTGGCGTATCGCCGGATCACCGGTGGCCCCCTGTCACCGGCCGATTATTTCAGATAGGCGAGGAACCGGGTGTATAACTCGCGGCGCGGCACTTTGTGCCCGCCACGGCCTTCGACTCCGCTTGCCTAAGCCGCGATGAATGCCGGACGGCGGACGATGGACGGCCAGGCTCCAGCGCCGCGGCGATCTCTCCTCTTCGGCTGCGCGCGCCGTGGAATGTCCGCGGCCAGAGGGTAAATCCCTCGGTGCCGGGCCCGGACAGTTTGTAGCACGCGTCACCGTCGCTAGTTACGGCGCTCATTGTGAATGGTATCGCCGGTAAATAGACGCGAAGATAAGCCCCCGTGGGTGGTACAAGGAACGCGTCCGGTACGCTACGACCAGCGACGTTAAACCTGCCTGTCCACCGGTCAGCTCTAGGGCTAAACTTCTCCTCGACCAACTCTCCTCGTACTTTGCCCGAGTGTTTCTGTTCGAATAGTCGAGATGCTATCGGGAATTCTCGATCGACGGAATTAGGATCCGGTGTGACGAGAGAGCGAGTAAGTAGGCCGTGTCTCGTTGTTCGTTTCTCGTTTTATTCCAACCGCGAACGCGTGGCGGAAAATTTCGTTATCCGCCAGCTAGATTGAAAAAAGATGCGCGAACGCGCGGAATCAGCGACACGATCGCGCGCCGCGCGCCTGGCAGAGGCATTTTCCACCTATTCGACGCCAGTGGCCCTCGTCTATGACATTAAACCGCGATCGCATTATTCAGATTGCACTTAATATGTTTACCAAATTGGGCGAGATTATATCAGCCACTTGCACGTGCATAATACCCGCCGCTCACGGTATGCACCCCGATCACACGGACGCCCTTACACCGTAAGCGGCCACAGACACACGCGCCAGCGTCTGTGGCCGGACGTGTGCGCGCCGCGATGCTGGCAGAGGGTTGTACGCAGAAATCGGTAACGATTCAAGCCGGTCAGCTGGTACGCGTAATCGATACACGCAGAAGTGTCCCGGGGTATTACAAGCGACGTAAAACGTGACCTAATACCCGCTAGCACACTGTCGCAGTTTACCAGGCTGCTGATACCGCTAATTAATTCGTCGACGTGTAGAAGCAGGCGAGATCGACGTGCCGAAGCTTGCTGATTCGCGAGATTACGACTTACGTACCGCGGAGAGGGCTGGCGACGCGGAGGGAAATCGCGGCCGACCAGGAACGTGACTTCGCGGCTCGGGCTGCACCCACCCTTGGCGACGTAACGTCAAAGGATTACGAAACCCAGCTCGGTGTTACCGTGCATTTTTGTTAGCCTTGTCGTGTATCGTCCGGTCACGTGCCATTCTGATTGACTTTGCCGCTCGGATCGCGATTATCGCAGGCGGAACACGTTTCGCCGCTGAATACTCCGCGCTATCCTATTGACGCGTGTACGTTGTAGCGACGTCTTTTGTCGAGTAATTGCGACTGATTTTTTCCTCTCTATTTTTTTTCTATTAATTGTGACGCTTGTTATATCACGGATTACCGATAGATGCAGAATTTATCGAGCTTCCGAGTTGTTTACGGCCGAAACGAATACATCCGAGAGCGCGAGGTTTCATCGACGAGGACCGATTATGCGGTAATTTCCATGACGCGAAGAGAAAGAAGGGGAATCATCGATCAGAACTCGAAACGTGATTCGATAACCAGTAGCACTAAACCAAGGGTTTAACCGAGATGCTCCGATACCAGCAATTAATTCGTCAACGTGCCTCGTAGCGACGCGATTGCCGGCAAGCGGTGGCTTGTTTGCAGGCCGGTTTCAAAACGCTCGCGAATGGTTATGTGCCCCGGCGACCAAGCCAGACGGTTCGTTAATCTTCCGGCAGAACCGTGGCAGCGCCTTAAATCTATCCTTCCAGTCGACTCTCCTTTCTTCCATTCTTTCTTTCGTTCTGTGTCTGCCGGGAACGGCTGCTGACCGACGATGCCCCGCGAAACACGTCGGCCAGTGAGAAAAGCGTGTAATTAACCAGCGACCAGGCCGCGCTTCTTTTCTGGCAGGAAGTCATTATCCCCCGTCAATTCGGTGCTCCACCGGGTAACGTTCAATTATGCTAATTCGGGACGGGCAAATATAATCATTGCCGGTCGGTCGCGAGTTACCGGTGGAACCTACACGGTCCACGAACGCCGCCCCTTTTTCCTCCTTCCGCCGTGTCCTCCGCCGTTGTTTTCCCGGTCGTTCGCTGTTGTTCGTCTCTTCCCTTGCGATAAATACGGTGCGAAGCATCTGCCGGCCGAGCCGGCAATCGAGTCTCGATTAAGACGTCGTCGATCGTGCCAAGTAATGCGTGGCTGTCGATCCGGTCCGGGGATGAACCCAAGTTTACGATCGTTTCTCGATCGATGCTTTTCTCTCTTCTCTCACCCTCTTTTTTCCTTTTTGAGTTTCGATTTATTTACTTTTTTTTTTTTATTTTTATTCCACCGGAGACTTTGCTGGTACACGATTTTAATAGCCGGCAATGATTCGTCACGGCGTGGTTGGCAATTTTTGTACCGACGGTCGGCACGGCTTATAAATGTTTTTAAATATAGAATTCGAAACGCGTGCAGTTTTAACGGTGGTAAAATTTTTAAAACACCATCCAACGACGGTTTAATAAATAACAGGAAACAAACCTGTCCGTTGGCACAATTGAAAATAGCCGGTACATTGCAAAAGGCGAGTACCTCTCGACGGTCCTTCGCATGCACCAGTCGCTCGTCCATTCGATCGGCTAAAACGGTTGCGTTTGAAAAAGAAAAACATTTATTTAGCTTACAATGGACGCACTTACATCAGTCAAGGGAAATGACATGAAGGAGCGCGCATACAAAAGGCCGGAGACAAAGGTGGCTTGGAAACACAATGCCGGTAATCGTTCTTGATCGCTGATAGAACGAAGGCGACAGACCGAGAGCCGAGCAATATAACCTGGCCAAGGGTAAGTAATAAACTCTCGAGGAGAAATACCATTGATAATGGCGGGCGAAGGGCGCAATGGAAACTCTTCAGCCAGTCCTAGTGCTTCTTTTTCCTTCCAGGCTCGAACAAAAGCCTTTTCTATCCATCCGTTGCAACCTTTGCGAAACGAAGGCATCGAATGTGCCGTTCGCCCGGACAAATTCGCGCGATTTCCGATTACGATACAAATTACATCCACCGAATTACTATTTCACGGACAATTTCCGCCAAACTCCAATTTACGGCATCCGCCGTCTCTTCGAAGGGGAAAGGGGAAAATCCAGCGAGCGACGATTTAAAGAAAACTCGCGAATGTTGGAAACAGAGAATCGCCGTGCTTCCTCGCCGATAAAGATCGAGATCTCGGCTCGTTCCCTTATCGACCGTTCGCCCCGGGGATAGAGACCGGAAAGGACGTGTTTTCGCGTCGAGCAAGTCCGTTCACGGACAAAGGTCGAAGTGCACTCGAGGAAACGAAGAAGGCCGAGCACGCGTCCGGGTGGTCTTCAAAAGAAACGGCTAAGCACAATCCGCAACGAATCGTCGTTCAGAAATCGATTATTCTCCCGGAACAGGGCCGAGAGTGGCGGCGAGTCGAGGCATATATCCGACCCTCGAATCGACCCATTGAACACATATCTCACGTCATAGCGAAGTGCCTCTAAAAGTCGCGGTCTCCAGCTCCTTAAACTCCTCGTCTTTCCTCCTTCTTTTCACCGGCAGAAAATAATTTGGCATTAAGCCGAGCGGCCATTCGATTCGAGCAGCACCGTTTCTTTTCTACCGTCGATCAGCCTCGCTTTCTCTCTCTGTCTCTCCGTTTTCACCCTTAATCTAAAACCTCAAAGGGTGAAAACGAAGGAGGATCCTACGCGAAAGGACGCGACGTCGCGATGGCTAGAATTTTTTTCTCTCCGCCCTGCCGTCTATGACAAATCTTCCGGCAGAGCGTTGGATTTCTTCCAACCGTCGTGTACCACCACCCCTTTACGCCTTTGTACGCCCGCCCGTCGGTGTCATTAGAGTTCGATCAATTTTTCGTCCAATTAGGAGAGTCGCGTGAAACGAGCGTAACGAGCGTACTAGGTCAATGCATTTACGAGAACTAAATGCGAACGCGAGACGGAAACACGGATTCGTTCGCCCTTTGCTCCCTTACCCTCCAGAGACTAGACGCGGGTCGACAGTGGAAGTAGTCGAGACTGTTCAGACGTCGCGACGCGAAGCACACGGCAGCGGATAGAACCCTCCGTAATTCGCAACCTCGATTTATCCGACTATCGCTCGTCGAATCTCGCTTTCGCGTTTACCGATTAATTTTCTTTATCCAATTTCATCGGAGATGTCCGTCGAAATTGCTAGCCGTGTCCTGCGTCCTATCGAAAAGCTCCCTCAGCGACTATCGAACGGGTTTCTGATTTGATTTCGCGTCGCGCCAAAGTCTGCTCCCGGAAGAACGTCGGAGAGAAGAGTGAGAAATTGCTTTTCGTTCGAAATTAGCTCGAAAATTATGCGTGCGCGGGCGAAACGCGGCTAATGGCCGACGCGGCGGGGTCCGCAAAGACGAGAGCGAGCGGAAGGAGTAGTCGGCGTTATTGTGCTCGCACGATGAATATAAATCAATTAGTCTACCGGTAGCCGAGGAGAGGGTTAATGAAATTTGGCGCTAGAAAAGGAGCACGCCGTGTACAACGGTCTAACGAATATCGGACGGTGGTTGCGGCGCGACGTGAATTAAACTATATTGCGCGAGGAGAGGCGAGATATCGCGCGCTTGCAATTCGAAAGAAGAATCCACGGACTTCGGCTGGCTCTCGCGACACGAGCCGTTGAAAACATCGATGTTAACGAGCAGACGCGAAAATACGACGCGGCTAATATAATTTATCGCCCTTTGAGCTGTCATTTATCGTCGGAAGAAAGAGCGTCTCGCTAATAACCACGTTGCATCTCGCCGCGGGACGAATTTAGACCGGCGTGTTTCGACTATCGAGCCCAGGAAATCGAATAGAGACGCGCGCGATATCGCGCGAATAATTTTCAATTTCGCTCGTTCGCTTAACTTCGCTTTGTAACGGCGCGTTTCGACGGCGATGAATCGTCTGTACGACAAGCCCTTCGTAATTGGCCGACGTTTACAAGGCAAACGAAACGAATTACGGAAATTTGGTATTAACTGCGACGGACTTTCCGTACCCTCTCCCGCGACCTGTCCGCTCGCGTTCACGCGCGAGATCGCAGCGAGGCGTGTCGAACGCAGCGGAAGAACCAGCGCGAAATCTGTCGCTGTTAACGTTAATCCTGGCCGGAATTCAATTTGTATCCAGCGCCGCAGAAAATTGGTCTACTTCGTAATCGGGTTCGTTCGTTTCATCTTGCCCCGTCGCGCCGCGGCGAAGCGGTCGGCTCGCGCGGTGTCCATCATCCTGGCCGATAGCCGGACGCTCGTCCATCGTCTACGAGAGCGAGAGGAGAGGCGCGTGGCGTCCGACCAGGGGTGGAAAGAGAGGGCCACGGTTAATCGTCCGAAAGTAGATATCTCCGCGAAAGATACGCCGGGTCTCGGTAGAATGGGATCGTTCCCGTATAGGCAGAGGCGTATAATAATCCATTAGTCCGATGGGCTAAATTGAGGGGCGCTTTGGGGGCGTTCGCGAGGGTGAGACAGAGAGGGAGAGAGAGGAGGGGCGAAGAGGAGAGACGGAGGAACGGCAGAGGATGCGAAAGGGTGGCAAGCTTCTGCGAGGAGAAGGACGGGGTTTGGGGAAAGAGTTGGCTGAGTTTGAAGTTGAGTAGTGGCAGGTGGAGATCGTTTTCTCTTTCTCCCTCGCACCTCTCATCCCTCTCTCGCCCTTTCGTTCTCGTTCCTCCTCGTTTGTTCCATATCCTTGCCTATCTCGCGCGGATCTATAGCGCTGTACGTGCGCGTGATATGCCTATCAAGAGAGACGGAGCATATACCCTCTTTCCGATAGGGCAGACAATTAATTTACGAGTCAGGACGGAACGGTCCATTCCGGTGTCCGTCTATCTAAGATTGATTAAGAGTCCTCCGAATCTAGGTTCCCCGACGGTTCGTTCGTTCGTTCGGGGCATCGATCTTCCGGTTCGCGTCTTCCGCGGGAAAACACGGAATCGCCTCCACCCCTGCCCTACATCCCCGCCGTTAATTAACTACTCGTTTCCGTAATGAACGAAATCGCGTCTAAAGATCACCGGAACTGGGACGCGGGGTCGTAGAAAGTTTGCAACGGCTAACCTCCTCCGTTTCCGCATCGTCCCTTGCGAATATCGCGATGGGATGTCGATAATTTCGTTTCGTTGCACGATGCTTTCTTCAACGCCTATATCTAATCCTCCATTTGCTATTTATTTTCACCGATGGACGTTTGTACGTAGAGGGACGAATGTCGAGGGTGCAAGCGAAGCTACCAGCAGCGTCGCGAAGCCAACGCGTTGTCTTCCACGCACGTACACGCCCTTATGCGCACGTACACGCTTCGAGTGCACGCGTGCATCATCGTTACGTCTATAGACGCGAGATCTGGGTTACGGAGTGCTCGTTTCGCGGCATTATCTGGCCGGTTGTCCGGTCACGTAGTCTCTGCGACCGGGCAGGTTAAAGGTGGTTCGCATGCAACGGAAAGGTAATTTCGGCGACTAGGGTGCGCTCGCACCTGCCGGAAATAGCGCAACGAGGGGACATCATTATCTACCATATAATTATGACGCATAATTGCAACGGAGAATCGCGGACGCTCTCGTATTCTGCCTCCTAACGCACTTCTAATTACTCCGGCTTTGCGTTACACGCCGGACGCGGCAAAAGCTCTTGTTTATCGCGTCTGCTCGATATTCCCTCGCATTTCCTAACAAATTCCCCGCGCCTTTTTAATCGCGCGCGATAAAAAAGTCTTCACCTCGGCGTTCGCCGTTTGACGTCGAAAATTCGCGAATCTTCGAGGGAATCTCGGTCCGCTTAATCTACCGAAGAGTTTTATGGACGCATAACGTCGTCGCACCAGGGTTAAAGACGCATCGCGAACTGGCACGATTTAACCCTATGCTCCGGTCGATTTCGCGCGAACGATGAATCATTCGCCGCTTATTTCGCGAAGGCGCCCCGACGACCCCGTCCGCGGGCTTACTTCTCGCGACGGGAAAGAACGCGGAATGCTTCCTGACGCGACACTTCGGTCGGAAATGGCGCGGAAGGAAAAGGGTGAGCGAGGTTTACGAGCTCCTCTCGCCCTCGCATCCTCGCCGTAGACACAGAGTCTTCCTCCTTATGATTCATGGACATACCGTTCGAATCACGGAGCCCGGAAGGTCGGCCGATCCGGAACGCCGAGACAACGGGGAAGGTTTCTCGGGCGCGGCCGTGGCCAGGAGAAATAAAGTACGGTTAGCGTGAGCATCCGACGTGGCGTGCAGACAGAGGGGCGTTATTAAAACTACCGTCGCTGATTAGATGAACTAATTTCCCCGGCGCACGTGAAATTTTTAAATCCACGCGTCCACCGCTGCCCATACCGGCTGCAACTATTTTTCGCGTGTCCGCGGAACTTGCCAAAGGATGTCCCTGTCATTCGTGGCGCCCCTTTGTGAAGGACTCGACGTGCACCCGCTTTGAGTCCTCCCCTCTCTCTCCTCTCTTCGGCCGCTCTTTCGCCTCTCTTTCGCCCGTGCCACCTGCTTCTGGTAGCGCGGCGCACCGGCGTCTCCACCGCCCGCGGCGGCCAGCCCGCCTTTTTTTACGGGGCTAATTTGTTTAGCCGCCTCGGTAACGACATCTCGTAAAACGACGTTCTCTATTTTCCTTCGTAAAACATCCGTCCGGCCGACCGGCCTCGTTCCTCGCCGCTTCCGCCTTTTCTCCCTTCCGCGCCGCCCTTCTGCCCCGCTGCACGCCATCGCCTCCCCTCGTGTCGATGTTAAATTACCGCTGACGGGGGGAGGGGGAGGCTCGCCCCGTACCAAATCACCTCCGATCGTGTGCGTGCGCGAGCGTGTGTGCCGAGGCGACACCCGGTTTCGGGGAAACGATTGAACGACGCATTTGCAACGACGCCGGGTTCTTACGGTTTCGAGGAAATTCGATTCGGCGGAAGCGAGCCGAGGTTCGATAGTTCCGAAGGAAGGGATAAACTTTCGGCAGGTGGTGCTGCTTCTATCGTGATTTTCGCGTCGGTTTTTTAATCGCGCGCCTCCGGTGTCACGGAGGATCGCGTGGCGTTCGAAGAAATTACGCTTGCGTCGCTGTGGATGAATAATAGCGAGTAACCAGTGCCTCGAAGGGCGTTAAACGCGAGTACGCGAGCAATCGCGAAAACGCGGCCGCTATCGAGCATTGCCAGCCGGGTGGCGGTTCCCCGGTAAAAGGGAGATAAATCTGAAAGGAAAAAATAGGCGTCGAAAGGAAAACCGGCGTCGGAGCCGGTGTTTAAAATGCATCGGTCTTTCTCCGCCGCTCGCAGGAGGCCGCCCTCGCGATTCAGCTCGGTGCGTCGCGACGTTGCGGGTATTCTTCGTGCTCGGCGAGAATTATCGTGCGCTCGTAATTCCGGTGAAAGGTATGCGAATCTTTCGCGTTCTGGTGTAACGATGAAAATTGTTCGGGAGAGAAATAACGAATAGAGTTGGCGGATTCTCTAACGAGGATTTCTATCGCGGCGTTCGCGACAATGGCGCAAATGCGCAAAGTCTGGTATCTTCCGAGCTTCGTTTAATTTAAACAGAGGACCGGGTTGCCTCTGTTGGACCGGCGAAACGAAAATCCGTTAGCCCGCCATTCACCTGGTTACGAATGAAAAGGGAAATTTTCGTGCCGCGTCTGTCTGTCGGGGGAAAAAAAGACGCTGGTCGCCCGACCGGGACGAGGGAATCGCCGAGAAAGTAGAAAACCAACCGTGTGCCGATCGCGTGAATCATCGTTGCGCGGAGTTTTCTTTTCGGCGAAATGGCGGCGCGTAATAATGGCGATTCACGATCGGTTACTCGTACGCGAGCAAATAGATTTCGTGTAGCGTTGCTCGCAAATTTGATTTCACCGCGGTAAAATATGTGGCAAAACGATCGAACGAGAACGGGGAACGACCTACGCGCGTAGTTTCAACAATCAGACCATCGCGACATCAATCTCTCCTCCGGAGGGACAATACATCGTATAACTGTCTTGCATAAAAGCTCGCATAAAATGTAGATATATTAGCAAAGTGCGCGTATTCGCTTGACGCATTAATATTTAACGGGCCGCAATGGCGGGCGTGTGCTTATTTTTTAACCGCGTTATCTACGCGTAAACACGGTGAATTATGGGCGTCGGAGGGGTAGCGGCGCGGCGGCCTCTCCTCGCGGATAACCCGAACGTTTTATGGCGTCGCGTCGGCGGCGGCCACTTAAGAATGGCCGGCCGAACGATCGAAAGCACCGGTGAAAGGATGTTTTAATTTACAGGCTGCCGCTAATGCGCCGGGTGTCGCGCGGATCAAGCTCGTTCATTAACATGCAATCGTGGCCCCGCGCGAATAAATTTCACCTCCACGCTCTGCGCCGAAGGGATTGTTTATTACGGCGGAATTCAATTCCGCAAAGCCCCGCGCGATTACCTTCGCCGCCTATCTCTTCGCCTCTGAATAGAAATTGATTCATCAAACCTGTAAAGTCGCCGCGATACACACACATATATATATATATTCCACTGGTTTTTATGTTACAGACCCCTGTTTCCGGTTTTACGACGTTGGTATTGGAGCTGGAGCTCGAGCGAATCGCGAGCCTGAGGACCCGGCAATTATTATTTCCTTCGTCGATCTTTACACGAGCGACGTCTTTAAACTGCTATAACGCGAACACCGGATGCCACGAATGGCCAACGTTTTAGGGGATTCCCGGCACTGAATCCTATTACCCACTGAATATTAACTGGTCCTCGGCGAGAGCGAAGGAAATCGGCAACGATAGCGGCCGAGAAGGCCAAAGATCGCGTGCCTCCGGAACGTCCTGGCTGCAGCTTCGCTGACATCTGCCGTCGTCATCTGGCTAATGCGCCGTTGCATAAGGAATCGGGGAAATTAACTTACAACCGGCTAAATTCCTGAAACGAGGAAAACGGTGGCTCGTAGAGGAGAGACGGAGACCGAAATGGAAAGGTTGGCGCAACAGAGGAGGAGACTTGGTCGAAATCGTTATTGAGCCTCTTTCTAGACTTTCGTCTCGACTCCGAGTCGTCGACCACCATTTTCTTTAACTTGCGCGGGATCGCGTAGCTTCCACCGTTGAAAACTTTCTTAATTCGAGCTTCCTCGGCGGTCCGCGCGACAAAATGCCTCGACCCTGGCGAGATTTCCTGCCTCTGGGAGTTTCCACGGATTCCTCGGATCCCATTCGATCGTGGTAACCGCGTTAATCGGCACCTTTTGATCGCGTCCGAAGGCCGGCTGTACCGTTCGATCGGATACGGCAGAGATCGGAGATCGAAATCGACGCGTCGATTTTCTAAGCGATTGCCGAAGCTATTTTCACGAGAGATCGAGGAGCGTGAAACTATGTAAATTTGCGGCTTCCGCGATCTATATGCTATCGGGAGATATTTCCTGGTTCTCAAGGCCTGCGTAGAGGCGTCAGGACGCGCGGATCGGCGCAGGGTGTGTCCGCTTTTCGAAGAAGGAGCCATGCATCTCCCGGCTAATAGAGCCGGAGTGTTTCCAGCGTGCCACGCTTCCTTCGATCAATTTATTACACTCACTTAAGCTCGCTACTATGCTCTCCTTTGCGCGTTTTGCACTCGCTCAGCGCGCTTCCTCTGCCCGTCTGACTTGTTCGTTGACCGCGTTCGCCGCATCTGATCGCCGATTTATTTCCATTCCTTCCTCCGCGTCGTCCGCAAGAGAGGAAAGCCAGGCCGACACCTTCGCCGTGTTCCATAATTCCGCAAAGAATTACGGCTCCGAGTTTCCTTTTCCTTTCCTCGCCGATCGGATCTACGGCGCTTTCTTCCGATCATCGGAGCGTTCGCGGAACGACGGGGCGACTCGACGCCAGTCATATTTTAATTTCGACCGCCTCTCGTCGGCCGCATTTGCATCGACCGTTCGCGGAAACCGCTTCCCGACGGCGACTTGATTACGTTCGAGGAGCGTCCGTTAATTCCACGTTTTCGTTATCAATTTGTACCCTTCACTTTTCACGTTTCACCTATTACTCCTCTCTCCCCCAGAGCCGCCTGCACGGGCAGCCGGTTCTTTTTCGTTGCTTCATCCACGACCGACTAACCATCACGAGCCGGCGCGCTCGTGGTACGTATATCATCGCGGGGAACACGGAGAAGACCGGTCCGCGATTATGATGCGGTGGTAGTTTGAAGTTCGCGTAATAACAGGCCTCGAACGCGTGCTCCGGCGATGAGAATGCGCCGCGGGGCTAGAAACGTCGATTCCACCGCTTCGATTAGTAGTCCTGACGCTAGACCGGCCAGCATCCAGTCTCGGGATAGTTTCAGTTATCGTCTATAAAGTGCTAACGCTCGATCCTACGCTCGTTCGAGGATCCAGTACTCGTTACCACGCATCCATCCTCGCGCTCCTTTATTATCCGTCGAACGCACTGTGAGCGCGTCGCGTCTTCTCCGCTCCCTCTCCCTCCATCCTTCAATCGTTTATAAAACATCCGAGCTTGTAATTACGGTATAAATCTCGCGATTTGCATCCTGTCGTCCTCGTCGTTGTCGTCGATCTAGCTCCGCGGCGAAATGCGACACGCGAATTTTCTCACGAAACGCGGCTGATTTCTACCCGCGATACGATATTTCCACGGTCTCGTTGTACCGCGGAGAACGTGTCCGGAATGCCAGAGGAACCTCCACGACCCGTGGCTACCTTTTAATCGAGTTCCAGCCACCGAACGCTTAATCCAGCCGAATAAACCGATCTATATACCATCCGGGGAATACCATTCTTCCGAACGACGACCTATTTGAATGAACCGCCAGGAATTTACGGCACGGACGCCGGTGATCGTAAGCCGAATCGTTATCCGCGTCGATTTCAACGCGATCTACGATCTTCGACGCGACGAAGACGAGCCTACGCGACGCTTAAACACGCGGAGACGTAGACGCTTCGCGTCGCATCGAGTCGTGGCTTTTCGCCTTTTCCTCTCAAAAATTCATCGAGCAGCCGGCTACCGCTTCCGGCCTCGCGACCATTCATGCTCGCGCGGGATAGACATCGGAAGCGAAACGAACGCTCGGACGATAATAAAGACGAGGATTCCGTGGTCGGTCGGGTTCGAACGGATTTGGAAAGTTTCAACGGCGCAGCCGGCCGGGGAAACCCGGGAACTTAATTGAATTCGTTCCGGTCTAATGAAATAAATGGAGCGATCGTTATTTCGAGGGAAAACGTCACGGGTAAGTAGTTCAATTTTTGCCCGTTCCCGCGCTCCCAGCCGGATTTCATCGCAGTCGGATTTTTCGAGTCGACGAAAGGGATCAAGCCGGAACGCGACAGTAACGTAACAAGCGAATTACCCAGCAGATTTCAAAGGTTCGCGATAACCGGCTTTCGTTTAACTACGAAATAGGAAAAAAGGGAAAAGCGAAAAATAAAAAAATAAAAAATAGGAGGGAAAAAAAGGCGGGTCGGAGGGGGTGAAAAAAAAAAGGAACGGCGCCAGGGAAACAGCCGCAACGAGATTCGTTAGTTGTCTGGGAACTTGTTACCCGCCACGGCACACCGGAAATCCCACTCTCGTTTCGCAAATAACGCGAGAACGCAGAAAGGGGCGGAAGTGGACAGAACGAGAGATTGTTTGCGTGCCTGGCCGTAAAGCGACCGTTTTTCCCGCGAGTGAAAAGCGTCGGAGAATTACAAGTCGAAACCGCTTAACCCGAGCGGCGCGATCTCGGTGAAGGTCGACAAAGTAACATTGTCTCGCGAGAGCCGGCCAGCCCGCGGAGGGTCTATTCCGTCCTCTCGTCCTTTCCCCATCCCCGTTCTCGCGGCGGCAAGAAAACGGAAGCGCCGGGGACACGAGGAGAGAGGATGGGCCCGATCCAGGCCGACTCGGCGGTCGAAACGGCGGGGAAGGCGTAACCGAGAAAAGTCTTCTCGTTCGAAATGACTGGGTCGCTGCTCGCTTGCTCGCTCGCCTAGGGGTCGAGTGGGTCGGCTGAAAGCGTTCTCCAGGCGGCGAGAAGGAGATACGGCCGGGGATAGGACGGCCAAGGAGAAGAGATCGGGAAGCCGGGGCGACGTCCCTCGAGACGACGGTGAAACGGGACGCAGAGCGGCAAACAGTGAACGGGCAGGGACGCGGTGGAACGACGGAGGTGGAAAGGTGGACACGATTCAATGGAGCCTTCGAGTTTTTCCGGTGGTCGGGGTAGGGAATAATTGGGGCCGGAAAGGTATCGACCCGCGAGAGGAAAAGCAACCGCGTTAGCAGCGCGGCGGAAAACGGGAACGGGTCGAGCCGCGTATTTGCAGCCAGTGTTTTCCGTGCCGCGAAACGAAAGGCAATCCTTAATGATTCTGACCCAAATCGGATCAACGCCGCTGTGCACGCTGATGAAACCAATGACGATTTCATTGTCGCCCGCGCTCGCTTCCAACGCTTTCAATCCGCCCCCGCGCGGTTCCTTCCTTCGCGACCGACCGGGTCGCTATTTGTCTCTGCCGCGCCAAATGTCCCTATTCTACTGGCCCCTTTCTCCCGATAATTCGCCCCCTTTCCAGGGTCGAAAGTTAATCTTCGGCCGAAATCACCGATGATCTCCGCGAAATCGCGAAAGTTTCCGTTCCCCGGTCTATCGCGACGGAATTACCGGAGAAATTACTTTCCTCCGACCGTTCCTTTTCCCGCTCGCGCGGTGGAAGAAGACTCGGCGGAAAGCACGGGCGTCGCGGAGACACGAGCGAGGCTGTAACTCTCCGTAGGAGGAATTTCATAAATAAAAAAGTTCCGCGACGAGGCGCGGGCACAAAGTCGACGAGTGGTCGGAGAATAAGAAGTTCTCGGAGCTGCCGCGCTCTTCTTACCGGTTACGATACGGTTTTTCAGAGAACAACGCTTCGGCTTCGCGCCGCGTTCACCCTCTGCGAGACAGCTCGCGGAGAGATATATTTTCTATTTTAAATTCGGTTTTTATTTACGCGAGCAACCGTTCCGGCCGCTCCCTGTGCTCTCATCTGTTCATCCCTTTCCCGCTCCCTTCCCCTCTCTCACTCTCTCGTACTCTCTCCTTTTTTATCCTACACTTATTTATCCGCTTGTTTATTTTTCAGAGATTGCATGGCAGATCTGGGCCAACCACCGCGCCGTGTAACGCGGAATAAATGTCTACGCTCCGCGTGCAACTATCCCGATGGCAACGATATATCCTTGGCAACGCTTCGAGTATATCGATATATCGGTATTAACGCGTTATTTATTCTCCTCGTGCATCTTTATAGTCGCGCAGGAACGCGCGACCTTTCGTCGATCCAAGTTTCGCAGCAGCGTCTGAACGAGCCGTTCCAACGAATCCGGTAAAAATGGCCGCTCGCGCGAGGCAAGAAACACACCCTATTTTCCTTTCTTACATCCGTCGCGATACGTCGCGTTTGCTCGGCGCATTTTTAACGCGGACCTCCGCGAAACACGTTTCTCCCATTCACCAAAGTATCCCGATCCATCGTAGTCTCGCATTGAACGACGCCGGTCGTTTGGAGCGCGCGCGCGCGAGCTAGGAAACGGTCACATTACAGCAGACGTAAGCTCGCAAATCCTGTCGACGCTTTTCGACACAATGTCCGCGGTATAGCGCGGAATAGAAAGGAGACAGGGCGGTCATCCCCTGCGACGAAAAGAAGTCGCCGGGTTGCGTTTCTTTGCCGGCAAACGTCCCGGCAAATCTTTTCTACGTCCCGCGCTTTGCATCGAAACGACCAGACCCGTCGTCCCTTCTTATGAAATTCCTCTTTGAACGCGCACCCGTGAACACAAAGGCCAGTCCGGCGTGATAGAAAAAATTCACGCGCGTCCAGGTTCATCCCCCTATTCGAGCTTCGGCTCGTTTCCCTCGCTGCTGTCCGCGATCAATCGAGTAAACCTCGACAGAGACGAAATCCTCGCGGCGCTCGCGACCAAAGAAACGCGCGCCGCGACGTCGAATTCCACGAGCAATTTTATACCAGAGAGAAAGAGAGAGAGAGAGAGGGAGAGCTACGACGACGATGCGCGTGGTTAGTCGGGCAGTAAATAAAGCTGTCTACCTTAAAACAATAAGAGCGTCTCGCGAACGGGTATCACTCGACCCAGGTACCTTTCTCCGGGGCAATTTCGTTGCCGCGTCACGACGGGTGCAGACCATCGGAAAACCGGGCATCTGCGATATTTGTCAACGGCAATACCGGGACAAATTGCAACGACGCGTATGAGATGGAGCTGTCCGTATCGTGCAACCACCGCGATGATTCGCCGCGACTTCGCCGACGAAGATTCCCGAAAGCGACTCTATCCTCGACGCGTATCGACCAGGGAATTATCAACAGTCCCGACCAAACCACTCTTAGATCGTCGTTCAACCGCTTCCTCCAAGACCGTCAAGTTTCCTCCGTTCGCCTTATTGCTTCCCCACAATGGCGGCGAGACGCTGCGACACCTGCACCCTCCGATTGGGCAAAACGAAACACTTGTTACGCCAGTGGCAGATTCGAGGCGTAGATTTTCCTCGAACGATCCATCGAGCGAGAATCTTCGACAAACTCTACGAAGTTGCAATTACCGGGACGAGAGAGATTTAAATTTCCTAGAGGAATCACAGACGGGATACCAAAGCTCGCCGAACGAGCTCTCGCGTATTCGATAGGACGTTAACTTTGACGAGGCGTTGCCGATTTACTCTTTCGCGCACTCGTATCCGTGGAAGCGCGAGAAAAAGTGGAGTATCGGTTCGAGCACCCAGATAGCACGGCGGATAAGCTTCGGTCTCGAAAGCGTAATGCCCCGCCATTGTTATTCAGTGGGTTTCGCTGCCGAGCTAATGCGTTCAGATAAGAAGTGTTTTATATGCACGAAGGCAGGATAAGTTTCGAAGCGGAGTCTAGACAGATACGTACGGCGTTTTCGATTGCCCTTTAACATCCTCGGGATGTATTCGCATACCCGTGTCGTTTACCAAACCGAAGACAGCCAGAGAGTTTCTATTTTCCTTTTACGACGCTGGTTTTTCCGCGTTACGCGGAGCGACGTCGCAGCAGATAACGCGTCACCGTCGAAACTCCGACGACAGCCGTCCCGACGCGGGAAAGAACACACCGGGACCAGCTCGAGGAGCTCTCGAAGGTGTTACGGGATTATTAATCATCGATCGTTATCGGGCGTGCTTAATTACTCCCCGGACGAATCTTCCGGAGCTGCGCGATAATCGACGCCATTTTCTCCGCGCTACATCGCAGGCAACAAATTACTCGGAGCGTTTACACGGAACGGTTTCGGGATAATTTTTCACTTCGGAACATCGACACTTTCGCTTTCGCGCGAAATCCGGCAAAGCTGTCACTCCGATGGCCGGCTGCTTAATTTCCGGGATAGGCTCATTAATAACGGTCGGAAAAGGAACGCGTACAGGTCGGTAGTCGGCGTGGAAGTCGGCCTTTGTCTCGACTTCCGGCCTCCCGATGCTTTTCACGGGAGCATCCACCCTTCCTGACGAGGGTACAAAACTTTCACCGACCCCTTTCTTCGTGCTCACCTCTACCCTCCGTATTCCCGTAGGCAGTCTGGCTGGCTGGCTGACTCGTCGCTGAAACTTAAAACTTTTCCACTCGTCGACTCGAAATAGATGGATCTTACGAGGCTCGTTGCGCTTGTTTTCCAACGGTCTCTCTCTCTCCCTCTCCCACTCTATCTCGCTCTTTCCCTCACGTACGCGCGTACACGCTCCCTTTCCACGATCGGCGAAAACAGCGGTTCGCGAGAAGCACTTTTCGATTACCGATAAACGCGCGCTGGCGTCGAACAAGACGTCAGAGCGTTATCTCGAGGATATCCTCGGTCAAAGGAACTTAGGCCGTTGAAAATTATCGAGATCCCCGGTTCTTCTCCATCATACGTATTATCACTCAGTAAGAGCGTATCGGGCGGTTCGCTTCCCTCCGTTCCGAGGGTGAAATTACAGGCTGCGAGGGCCACGAACCCGGCGGTTAGGTATCACGAACAAACACCGAAACCAATTTACGTGGTTGCGAAAAATGAACTTATTTCGCCGGCGAAGGTAATCCAGCGCCAGCCGGCGATTAAGCGATCAACCTGACAATCTGGCCTGGACACGTAACCGGCGTTGCGAGGGTTGCTTCAAAACCAGCCCCGACTTCCACTTTTCCACCACCACGCGCGCACCTTCGCGCTCCTCGTGATCGTGCCTGTCTAAACCACCGACGAAAATTGTAGCCTTAGAAACTGGCCCGCCCCGGCCCTAATTACACGCTTTTACCCTCGGTCGCGATTACACGTACGTCATCCGGGCAGGTCCGAGCTCGTGAAGGTCCCACGCGCGTGAAAGCTTCGCGACGATCGTCCAACGACGTCCTGCAAGCGGAGACGACGCGCGGAGAAGCACGAGCGTGAAAGCGCCGCTACGATAGCGACGCTCGAGGGCCGGCACTCGGGCAAATTATTGACATAACTTACGGGGCCAGATCGATATATCGACGATTCCCAGAGTCCCTCGGGCGGCGGTGGTTCCGCGTAAATAACGAATGGGACCCCGGACAGGGGTTGGCGTGACGAATCGGAGGATTCTGGCCGAGCGACTCTGCGGATTCGTTCTCGCATGCAAATAGACCGTAAGTTACTGACCCCTTCGCGGCCCGGCCCGCCCCGCGAGATAAGACGAGCACGTTCCGGGACGGGTTAACGCTAACGATTATAATCGACGTCCCGGGCCCTGGTAATTACGATTGCTCGTAGAATCGCTAATTGATTTCGGCCGGCCGTACGCGCCCCGGACGGCGATTAATTATCTTTTAATCGCGACAAAAAGTATTTACAGCCGACGCCGTAAAACTCCTAACGAACCGTTCCCGGGTAATATCCGGTAAGGGGAAAACGGAATTTCCAATTAGCCCGCGGCCGGTCTTCGATCGAGGAGACCGCGACGCGCGTGCGAGCACCAGCGTCCCGACGACCGATTCTCGCAGCCGCAAACGACCAGCCAGGGACCGGAGGATCGCGTTATCGCGCACCCGTGCGAACCGTGGTTTTAATTCGTCATGCCGAAGCGGAGACGCGCCGTTCGAAGTCGGTTAGCAAGTTCGGAGATGGTAACGATACGCCGAGACGATTATTCAACCGACGAAGCCGCGACGAACGCTGCTAGTTCACCGAATCGCAGCCAACTTTTCGCGCCGTTAAAGTAAACGATCTCCGATATTATCTCGCGTCTTGCGGGACCGCGCGGTACCCGCGGAAATCGGTACCCGCGATTTATAACCAACCCCCGGAGTTTCTCCACCATTTGGATCCGACTATTGTTTCCGCGAGCGCCGCGATACCTGCCCTCCTCAAATGTTCGATGCTCGTAATTATTTCCACGTGTCTGAGTGTACGGAGCGGCGCGGTGTATCGCGGAAAAGGGTAAGCTGATTACCCGTAATCGGAGGGTAGAAGTTTCGAAAGCTGCGTTACACTGAATTAAACCGGAGAGCGACTAATTGCCCTGTGCACCGAGACCCTCTGTTATGTACGAAACTTATTCACGATTCGGCAATGGCGCGCGAATGCGGCATCGCGACGCGGCGCTATCGGCAGCACGGGAAATTTCACGTGGATAATTCAGCGCCGGGTAAATTGGCTGGCCTGTAAATTCTTAAGGAACCCCGATCCGAACGCCTGCTCACCGAATCTCTTTCATCGGGGTCCGCGAGTGCCTTCCACGCCCGATGTCCCCGTCTTTCCGCTTTTCCTCACTCCCTGTGTATGAATCAGAGAAGATAGGCGAATCAGCCGGTTAACGAAACGTTTACACGAGTGACAAGCAGCTCCGTGTCTTTGACTGGCCGAAATAAAAGTCGCGACAGCAGCCGACACCGAGACACTCCTTGCCAGACAGCGTCCTGGAGGCATAAACTCGTTTCGGGAGAGTGGGCTGCTGGCTGCAGCTCCAAATGCGTTTCCTCTCTCGGAACATTGCGTTGGAAGAAATTAAGACATGGCAGGGGCGTAGCGAGGCGGCGGCTGGGCGCCGCGGAAATTCCATCGTCGCGGAAAAAGGAATTGCTGATACGGTGTCGGCCGGAACCACCCTTCGTTTCTCGAAAGCTCTTCGCTGTTGCGACGCTTCCACCGTCCCGCGTCCCGGCGTCTCTATCGCGTCGGTTGCGTACACGGGTAGAGAAACGAGGCCGGTTCGCGTGTATCGCCGCGATGGAAAGAAAAAGTTTCGCAGCCGGGGATCGTGGACGAAAGCGGACCGAGCCAGCCGGGACTCGTCGTCGCCGAGGGTCGCAGGCGGTTTCGTGTTCGCGGTTAACCGGAAAGCGTCCGTTCCGACGACACGTAAAACCCGCGCTCTGCACATTCGTGCACTTTTTCGCAGGCCTCGGGCTGCGCTTTCTATCCCGCGACGTCTCCGAGCGAGTGCCAGCGCGCGAGCAGGAATTCGCGGTTGCTCGGCGTCGGACCTTCCCGGAATTCCACCTCCTTGCGACCCCTTCTGCTAATATATCTCCCGAGGCGACTGCAAAGATTTTCGCCGCTTTCCACGGTTCTCTTCCTTCCTCTCTTTCTCTTTCCGAACACCGTAGAATTCGAGGCGAGTGCACGTTTCTTCGCGCTCAGAGCATGTTCCGACGCGGCAACATCGGCCAGTATCAGACGTTGAATTTAACGATCCATAATTTTTTATTAACGTCAGCACCGAGCCGGGTTGTTAATTGCGTTCGGCTGCTGGATATTAGAAGGCATTTCAGACCGTATAATTGCGACGGCGTCGTTGCAGTGACTGTTGAATATTTAAGCGGGAAATTTAGGTATGCAGATTGGAAGTGTCTCGATTCCCTTTGGAAGATCGCTTTAGAGCCACGATTACAATGTTATTATCGGGCGGGGAAGAAAAAACGAAGGCATTGAATTTTATTCGCGCGGTGAATTATTTCGATACTATTTCCCAGAGACTTCTTTACAAGTTAGACGAGTCGAATGGGTAGAAAATTGCGTCCACGGGGAGCCCACCGCGTTTAGACCTCGTTATTCCAAGTTCGACGCCGGCCAAATTGAAAAATCCTATTTCCTGCGACCGTACTTTCTAAACCGGGGCCCTCGTACCCTTTAATCGCTCCGCCTTAACGTCAAGCACAGCCGGCGTCCCTGTGGAGGACAGGGTTGAATATTTTATGTTGCGCTTTAAAAGCAACGCGCCGCGGTATTAAATACTTTTCAGACACGTCGAAGATCCTGAATTACTCGCGGTAACGAGTTTTAATCAAATTTCACCACGGTACAGATGTTTCGAATATCGCGAGCCGGCATCTGCCCGCGTTTCCACTGAAATCCTAAACCTTTCCGTCCCGCTCGGCTGGGCCTAAATTTACATGCAAAAAGACGCGGAGAAAACGACGATTAATTTTGCCGGGTAGTTTATCGGGGACGTGTCGTGCGGAATTTCTCGCACGAAAATGCAAGCGCTCGGTAATTCACCGATAACAGCCATTTCTCGCGGGTTCGGTGTAGCTGCCTGTTTCGCGAAATCCGGCGGACAGGCACTCGAGGAAGCGGCGGGATCCGCGTGGAAGGCGCGCGAATCGTGGAGTGGCTCGAGGAAGAAAATCTCTATGAAAGACTCGAGGACGCTTCTCTTTCGGCGAGGACCGGGCGCGAGTGGGATAGGAAAGTGGCAAAAGCGGCAAAGTTGAATTGGACGCGAAATCGGCTTGCGATCGGGAACGGGACGAAACTAATGCCCGGAGTGTCGCGTGACTTTGTAAGTAGCTCGGACGGGAAGGAGATCGTTATCCACGCGGTGGTAATCGGCCGGTCTCGAAGCGCGCTTTCATCGCGTCGAGTAGCACGGCGCGACTGCATTGTTCCCGAAAAAATTGCAGCCGGTCGACGGGGATGACGAATAACTCGCGGCAAGACGAGGATGGCCGGTCAACGGGTCAGGCATTGCCTCGTTACTCGGATCGTTCGTATCGATCTGGCATCTCGGTGCCGACGACTCCGCTGCTGCTATCGTTCGTGCATCTTCCGGCAAAAGTGTATCGTGACCCAGAAACCCGGTGGCTCGGCCACAGGAAATGATTTAGCCGATTGCTTCTCCGCTCGTCGCTTATTGTCGGGGCCATAGCCTTCCATGTCGGCGTCGCGTGACGCCAGTTACACATCCCGGCTTCATTAATCATTCGGCCATCACGCGAATTCCTGCCGCGGCTCGCATCGACGACGTCCGAAGGAACGGTCGCCGTTTCTCCTGCGGCACAGTTGCTCGACCGACGAGGCAACACGCGTCGCGTGTATCTCCTTACGCTTGCAACAACCACCGTCGCCTATTATGCGCCCTGTTGGCCGGTTTCTAGGAACGGCGAGGAACGCCGGTCGTGGCTGAGCCGAAGGCAAATTAGACGGAATGCATGCCCTTCGAGCACGGCCTCTGTCCTTTAACGACCGCTTTTACGAGCGATTCGTGGCCGCGAACTTTAACTCGCCTCCGCCGTGTCTCGATCGCGTAATTGCCGTGGCTGTATATCCCTTCTATCGACGTTTATTATTTCCGCCTATGCCATCGCGATAGCTCACCGGGGAGGACCGAGTGCGCGAAAAACGGCATTCGTGCTGGCCGTAGTTAACCGTACGATAAAATATTTTTATAGGTCGTACGAGCGGCGTAATTGCTTCTTGTTTGACATTCCTCGCCGCGAGCTTCTTGCCCCGGGGATAAATCCAGCTTCCGCGCCGCGATTACGAGGCAACTTCGTACACCGACGTTTCGCGTTGACAAAGTGATCAGACCACGCGAGTTTCCCTCCGATCTAGCCCGATTCGTTTCGTATCGTTCGTTGAAAGAGTACCCGTTCGCGACGAGTGGGTTGCTCGTGGAAACAATAACGAAAGCAGAAGCAAAGATAATCGTGCCCCATTAAACCACTAAGGAAATAATGGTAACGGTTTCGTTTAAACGCCACTCTCGTTTATATTTCCATCCCCGGTAGTTTTTCTTTTGGATCCGTCACAAAGAGGCCACGATAATTGCTCCAAGTCGACGCGTAGTCGGCCGGTCGTGATCCACCCGGCTCGAATCGCGCGTTCCGCGACGCTCGCTCGCTCGCTCGCTCGCTCGCCCTCTCCGCTACGCAGAAGCGCGCATTGTCTGCGTTCGAAGTGGCGCGTAATCGCGACGTAACGGTCCGTAAACGCAGCCACGTTTTCCACGGAGGGCCACGCCACGGAAAGCATCTTGGGGAGGAAAAGACGAGCACGGGACCACGGTTGCATAATTTACGACGCGAGTTTAACGACTATTTTCAGCTCTTCCCCGGTTTTTGCCGTCGCTAACGTTCCCCGGACTTTGTTTCTCCTTCGCGCCGTCTCACCGACCTTTCTTCCCGCTCATTCGAAAAGGGGAACGACGCGCTTTTTACGTAAGCCCGGGTTCATCCCGCGTGCCCGACCAACATCGATCCGCCTTCTTTCCCTCCGCTTGGAAATCTCTCTTCCGACCCGTGCGCCGCTCCTCCGACGCCTTGATTCGATTACAGAGACGCAGAATCGGTGGTCCTGTTCACGAACTAGAGTCTGATGCGACACGCGTCTCGCTGCGCTTTTAAACGTCGAAGAATCACGTCGTGTAACGCGTTAATCGCGAATCGCGCGTGGGAACATTCGTTTTCGCTCGACGCGCGTTATCGATGGAAGCACGTGGTAATTGGGAGCTGAAATTCGCCCGTTCTCGTGGCAATAAACCACGCGTCGTTGATCTCGCCTTAACGACCGCTCTCTCTCACCCGTTTCCGCGGTGGAAGGAGAAAAAAATAGCCTCGCATGAGAAAGAATCGGAGTCACCATCGTAATTAACGCGCGACTTAACCTAGTTCTCCGAAAAAAACGACGGAGCCTTACCTGCTCCATTTTCCTCGTCTACCTGCTTACATTCGCGCACACGTACGCTCGCAAGAAAACCATCGGCGTATTAGCGACGCGAGCCCTCGACATGCCGGACATACGTAACGTGGAATAAACGAGCAACGTTCCTCGCGGTGACGTTTCTTTCCAGACGAAGAGGAAAACGTAACGCTTATCGGGACCGGAAACAGAGAGGAAAAGCAAGCGCGCGGCGGGGCGAGGGGCGAAAAAAAAAACAAAATTCTTCACCCCTGGCGATATTTACGTATCCACGACGCTATGCTGGGACACGCGAACTTGTTGTTAAGCAACTACGGTGCGTCCTGATGTAAGTCGACGGCAGAGAACGAAAGTAAACGGGGACAATATTAGAGAACAATGATAGCGCTGAAAGCATGTGCCAATTCGACCAAGACTTCCGGTATCACAGAGCGTAATATATTTGGAAAATATCTTTAGATTGGAGCTGAATTAATCTCGCGTATGAAACGCGTAACCCAACTGCACGCCGAGAATAGTTCCGTGATATAATATATAATAGTTTCCATAAGATCCAATTCCTAATCTAATTCTCTTCGATCCTCGGTCGTTCAGTTGCTTATAAAAATTTCGATAGGAGCGATATCGTTCTGTCGTAATAAGCTACCAATAGCTGTAATTCACACTTCTGTTCACACGTTAGCTAGCACGTGTTTCGCAAGACCTTTTCTACTCGTTTACAGCCTAACCTTTTACATACAGGATATTTAATTACAGAATAACATACGTAGCGTATTTTTATACCGCTAACTTACGTATAATAGCGAGCAGAGGTGAGTGGGTGGACTTCAGGATCCAAAAGCGAACACACTGTGAGGTCACGGTTACGATTTCTCCTTGCCGTGTTTCCTATTCTACGGCCAATACGATACTGCGAGTTCGTTCTCGCTTCGGCCGTTCCCGGTTCTTTGTTTATATGGGCGCGAAAATCAAACAACGCGTCGCCTTATCCGCTGCAGGAGTCCGCTCCGACGCTTTGTTTATCCCCTCACCGCGCGCAAACTCTTACGCACGCTGCACGCGAATATCATCCGCGCTAATCCCATTACCGATAAACGCGCTTTTATCGCGAAGAAATCTCGATAGCTGGAACGCTCGCGAGCTGTCGATGGCCCCGGCGACGAGACGCTCGCCGGACGGTTTCTAATTAATTTCACCCGACGAGCGGAACCGCGCCGTAATTGCCGCGAAACAACGTTCGCGCCCAGCTCTTCTCCCCCCGTGGCTGCGCCGTCTCGGGGGCCGCTCTTAACTTAACGCCAGGGTATTTGTCACCGTGCACCGTGACAAAAGAACAAGCGTTAAGCCCGCGCACCACCGCCCCTCCTCCACTTTTAGTTGCGGCCCGAGCACGGTACGCGCCACCACGGAAGGAAGTGGCCTTTTGTCGAAACTTTTACTTTTATCCTGCAAACGCCCGGCCAAACAAAACCGGCAAGATAAGCAGGAAAAGCGAAAAATCTCCGCGATCCCAAGGAACCGCCCTACGCCTCCCGCTTCCGGCGAATATAAAGCAGCTAGTTGCTAACCGGTTCTCGCCGACAAAGTCGAGACTCGCGGGTCGTGCCGAATCCAATAGCCCACGAGATCATAGCTACCAGCACAGGCTGATTATCTATCCTTCTACCCCGGTTTCATGAACGTCGAACTGCACGGCAACCGCTTTCGCGTCGATATTAGATTTCGTTTCACCGTACCGCTGAAACGCTTCCGTCTCGAATCTGATATCGAAGACCGTGGTAGATCGACGCGACTCGCAGGAGTTCGGTAACGCGCGGCGCGCATTAGCATGCAGCAAATGATCGACGCTGGCAGAGAGTCGCGAGGGATGGATAAAGCTGGATCGAGAGGTAAAGGAAACTAATCAAGCGGCGGACTCGCGTATCGCGGCGCGAGATAGCCGAGTTTCGCTATGCACGGGCCGCAGACGGGGAAAAACAAACGAGCGGTTTTTGCAACCACCGCGGGCCGCTCGCGGGCCGGGGCGGAGGAGAAAAAAAGGAAGGGAAAAAATGGAGAAAAAACGTAGACGTGTACGTCACATGCACGAGCAGGGGTTGCTACGCCCACGAGGACGCACACAACGCCGCCTCCTGCACGACGCGTTTCTGCCGGGATTGCGATTCGCGATACTCGCGCCCCGTTGCTTCATCAGCCGCCGATTGTTCGCGCGGAAAAGTTAATTGAACTTTGATTTCGACCGGCAACTAGAATCTCGAGGCTGGGCCGACGATTGATTTGCATTAGGTTTTATCAACGCGAGTTGCGCCGCGCCGCTTTCACCGGTTTATCGTTTCATTCGATCGCGACTTCCGCTTGTTACCGCGCTGGCCCGCGGCGCTTCGGGGTTCGCTCCGCGGAACCGCCATCGTCGCTCTCCTATTCCGGGCTCTAAATTCCGAAGAAATTCGGTTAAGTCGCCGGGAAATTGCCGAGCATTGAGTTCGAGCGTTTAAAGCGGTGATTCGAAGCGGAAAGAATATATTTAGATTTCACCTCCGTCCCGCGGAGGATTAAACGACGATGATTTCTCTTCGAGTAACGAATTCGTAGGATCGTTAGACGGGAAAACGCGAATCCCGGCGATTTGGTAATCGGCACCGTCCGATAGGACGATATCGACGACCGCTGCGATGAATATAGAGTAGTCCATGCATGGGGAAATTCGGCGGGTATGTAAGATGCACGAGGAGGCGGGATGCGTCGCGGAAATAGAACGCTGTCCGATGTTTCGGTTTCTTCGCGCGAATCCTCATTTCCGGGGGCACGGACGGATCAATCTGCCTCTATCGGACGGGAGATAGCAGATCGGAATGGACGAATAGAGAGTGGCCTGGCGTCACTTAAACCTCGATTTAAATCTCGATCGACGGCGTGATTGAAATGCGCGCTGATAGGGCGCCACGGCTATTGTCCGCGTTGACAATAAGGCTCGAAGGATCACAGCGGAGATACTACTGCCGTTTGTCCACCATATATCCGTAATTTCCCCGATAACTGTGTCGCGAACAGCCCCGATAACTCCGCGTCGACAACGGGCCGGAGGAAATTTTTATCGAGAACGCTTTCGAATCATCGCCAGATCGATATCCGATAAATTTTTACGCGAAACGCGGACAATACGGGAATAAAGACGTCTTCCCGTTTAATTCCCCCTGGCCGATTTATTCCGTCTTAATATATTCCGATCGAAGCGTTAGCCCGATTTATCCGGCCGTTCACGCTCCATGAACACGTCCTTCGGCAATTTCTTGACATCCTTATCGGCGATTTCATTATTCCAAGATTCCATTCGCCGGTTACATCCGCCCAGGCCCATTCCGTGCCAAGATGCAACGGAAACTTGGAACACGACGTTCCCGAATCCCTGTCTACGTGTGCGCAGCGTAATATCGTTCGCGCTCGCACACGCGAGCAAAGAGACGCGAGCGTGCGCGCGCGCGTAACGCCGCTACGAGCCAGGAATAAAAATTCGCTGGAAAAATCCGACGCCCCTCCGGTTTACGCCGCGCGCCCCATAACCGGAACGGCGGCGGCGTCGGCGGGCGGCTACGTCGCCGTAACGAGGTGCGAACTTGTAAATATCGCGAATTACTTTCTGCCCGGTTGGCAACGCTCCACGCGAACCCGATAAACTGTTATTCCGCGGCCGCGAAAGTTAAATTAGTCGCGGTGAAATCGGCTGCTCCGACCAAAACCGTGAAACTCTCTTCCACGCTGCGGCGTTACTCGTCCCTCGGTGATATCGTTCGCCAGGAGACGCCGGCGTGTCTGTTTATTTTCTTGCCAGTCTAGAGGATCCGTGGATACCATTCGAGTCGATGGGAATTTGATTGCAGGGAAATTAGTGGACCGAGATACGTTTGGATATCGGCCGGAGATCGCTTGAATATGCAACGTCGAATCGGCCGTGCTGGAAATATCGATCTATCGGTTACCCGGGCGAACGATATAAGAATACCATGACGATCGAGGTGGACGAAAGACCGCGAAAGGAATAATATAAATTTCGTTGCTCGGCTGTACGAAATTACTAGCCCGGAAGCCACTGGAGGCGAAAATCTCGTCTCGGAGCGGTTCGCGGTTCCGGCGAGCTGAAATCACGGTAGAAGCAACGCGAAGGCAACCGGTAATGAGTTATTTTCTATCGTAACGAGAGACGAAAGGGGGGCATTGGTAAATCACAAGTAGGAATAGGCCGCTGCCCATACAGTTTGCACGCAAACGCGGTCCCTGTTTACCAAACAACCTGTCAAAGCTTTGCCCACCCAATTTTCCACGAGCAGCTAAGCCAACAATGTAGTGCCACCCAGGTACAGTCTCCCTTCTCTCCCTTCCTCTGTCTCTCTCCCTCGCTCGCTCTCCGTTAGCAACCCCCTGTTGTCGAACCTCATGTGTGTGCACGTGAGCACGCACGCGAGAAATGGGTGAGAGAGAGGCGCGGAGGAGGAGAGGAGGTCGGAGCCAAGCCGTCTACCTTTCTATTCACCTGGCTACCTGTGCCTGAATTTAGCTGCACCCAGTGCTCGTTATTACGCCTGCCTTCCAGCCTGGTCGTAATTAATGTACGAGTAAATTCGAGGAAGAGCAAGGGTGCTTGGCGCCCGAGGGAGGTCACGCGTCTTCGGTAAATACGACGATGCGACTCTTGAGTAATTGCGCTGCGCTTTCCGCTCCGGGAGAAAGAAGGAAATTTTTGCGCCGCTGCCGGGAGAAAGGGTGTTACGTTCGGCTAGTTCGACGACGGTGATCGCGCGAATGATACAGGAATCGGCAGAGCTTTCCATCGAGATTAATCGAGGCTACTTTTTGCTCGTTTAATTACGACAAAACCAAGTTTCCTTCATTAATTATATCCACCGTTCTGCGTGCTTTTCTCTCTCTCTCTCTCCCTCTCTCTTGCGCTCGCTCTCGTCCGAGCGAGATTAATTAATCGCCGGCCGGGGCTCTATTATGCTCTCCCTCCTGTGCCTAACACGGGCATCGAAGCCAGCTCCGAAAATGCAGCCGGGGAGAAAAAGCCGGAGACACCGTACGCCGCAAACATCTTTCAACGAATGATGATACCCCTCTCTCACCAGATATGGATTAAGACTTCCTCCATCAGTCTGCCGAACGCTGACAAAAAGCCACGAAATGATGGATGAGCCTTGTCGTGGACTCCGCGAGGCTCACCGGCGTGGAACGAAAAACCAGCCTCCTCTGTTCTCGTATGCGTACCGATCCGGCCGAAGAAACTTTTCTGGCAAGAAGCCCGCGAAAAACGGGAAACAAATCGGTTAATGGACGTGTATGAAATCACCGATCATCGTCCGGGAATTATCCTCGGATCGAGACGTCAGCGATGACGATTCTCCCTCTCGAACGTCCCTCGTGCAAACGCGAGACGAGGAAAAATTCGCGTAATTTCTCCACGAACCGAGTTACCCTCGAAACACCGACGACCTGTACCTCGTAACCGGTATCTCCGGGATCTCGCGCGAAAAGAAAGAAAGAAAAGAAAAATATCGGGAGATGATCTCTTGGGCTTTTTCGAAAACGGCGAAGCGAGGGAAATTCCAGGAAAATCCACGGTCCGGAGCGAACGAACGAGCGGACTTAAAACCGGTCGGAAAAAGTCGAACGCCAAGAGGCAGCGCGCGTAACTGTCAGTCGTTCCACCCAGAAATTTCGGTCTCTTTATCCGGTGTTTAGTGGCGCGGCCGTTTCGTCCCCTCGGCGTTCGCTGGTCCGCCGAAATTCTCGTATTGTTCCTCCCTTTTGCCAGCGGTACTCTCTGTCTTGCACGCGCTGGGCCGTTTTCTCCTCGTCCTTCGTCCTTGCTCCTCGATTATTTCTCTCCCTCTCTTTCTCACCCCTTCGTCCACCGGAGGCTTTGAATTCTCGGTCGGCCAGGCCGGGGGCAGATCGGAGAGAGGCGCGTACACGCGGAAAGGCAGCCGGGTCGGCGGCGCAGGAAGAAAAGGGAGAGTGGAAGAGAGGAAAACAAGAGAGGGGTATCTCATCCGCGCGCGCGAAAGCTTTCTTCAAAGAGTGCTCCATTATCCGCGCCAGGAAATCCGAGAGAAGTTCGAGCATCCGCCGAGATAATCGAATTCTTACTTCTCGGCCGCCCTTTATCTACTGCCGGCCGTCCCTTTCGCCCCCGCCCTCTCCGATCCCTACCCCCGCGCAGGCATACATATTTATCCGCGCTCGTAATGCTTCCTCCTCGCCGTAGGCTTATATCCTCTTTCTTGCCTTCCCTCCATATCGCGCCTCCACCGGTGTACCCGCGTCCCCAGGTACCTCCCATACGATGTTCGGCCCAATCGACGCGGCTCCGGTCGTTTAACACCGATCGCGCCTTCCCGATCCGTCCGGATCCTCGATCGACCATCGCGCCAACCACGATTCGTTCCGACGCCGACACGGTAACCGGGGGAAAAATCGAGGAAGCCGAGTTTGACACCCCGGGATCCGACGCGCAAGGATATTCGTCATTTTCACTCCAGGGGTTAGCCCAACTTTCTCACCGAAATTGCCCCGCGCTTCTTCGGTTCGACGCCGTTTAAAGCGGTGAGAAGCGCCCTCGGATTCCGAAAGTTCGATTAAAGCTGAAGCTTAAGCTGGCCGGAGGCATTAAGGAGCGTGCATGACTCTGTACCCGAGGCGGGGTTTTATCTGCCGCAGGCAATCACCTTTCCGCGGTCGTCTTGGCTCGTGCGTTTTGCAAATTGTCCAATAAATACCGGCCACCAAAAAGTTAATTAGAAAGCGGGATTTCCGTGCTCATTGTCGGCCGCGAAACAAAGGATCCTTAACGAGGGCATTTATAGAGAAAGCAAGGAACACCGGGAGAATTTACAATGGAGGCGCTCGCGGGCGCGCGCGCGTCGAGCGCCGCGCACGATTCGACCGTCGATAATTTACGCGTAGACGTCCGATCGGGAACGGCGATTAAAGCCCGAGGAGCGTGGGTGGCGAATTGAAAAAAAGCCCGACCCCTCGCGGGCCCGTGAAAGCGTGGACATTTAATAAAGTCCGACGAAGCGTGGCTCCGATCTCGCCGCGGCGCGTCCGGATCTGTGTCGGAATTGTAATTAGCGTGCGAGCCGGCACCGTCATTACCGATTCGATGCTCGATTCGCGGCGCTGCGAAATTACCGGATATACCGGTCGCGTCTCCGCCTTTCCTCGCGTCTCGCGAGCTTCGCGAATTCGGACAGGCTCCCGTGATCCATGGGAAACCGCGAGACTCGCGACGCGACGCGAGAACCCTTTCCGAACCCGAGGAAATCGAACGGAGAGTGTGACGTCGCGCGTTTTCTTCCAAGAAGGAGAAAATAGATTCCGCCTGGTGCAAGAAGCGACGCATAATTTCGGCTGCGAGGTAAGAAACGAGGAGGCGGAGGCGTTTTTGCGCGGACCCGGGGCTAATGCGAGATTAATGCCGAGCAGTATTAAAAATGTATCACGCGTGGGTCGCGACCGGGGGTCAGAGCTTTAGAATCACAATTAAGTGCGCAATTTATTCGACGCTTTATTTCCGTATAAATTTGCCCGGTCCCCGGGCACTCGGCCGGCCGACGGGGGTTGCTGGATCAGAACGAGGTAACGAGGAAGAAGGTGAAATTAATGCGTCTGCCGGCGGCCTGCGGTGAGCAGGTCGAAACGCGGGAAATTCGAAGAAAAATCCGCTCCCACGGTGCGCTTCCGAGATATCGCCGCGCTTTGTCGTCTAATAACTCGAGGGGGTAATCGGGGAGCGGGAGTTCGGTTTTCCCTTCGTTTTGTATCTCGTTCGATTCCGGTAAAACCGGCGTACCGTTACACGCGCCGTGTTTCGGAATGCAGACGAATACTCCTGGTAAATGTCTTACCCGTGAGAAGAGTTATGTCCCCCGGTATGTAGTTTAATCTTCCTCCTCGGATAATAGAATGCTCGGGTACGCGGAACGGGTACTTACCTGAAACAGGAGAAAAAGTTTGATTATTCAAATGTACTTAGAGACTAACGAGAGAACTTATAACGAATTTGTACTGCAATTTATCTCTAAGCTCGTTTCGACTATCACGCTTGGCAATGCTGCTCGAGCATGTCGTCCGCAAACATTGCAACCGGTTTGACGACTCGCGCGGAATTCGTCGCGATAAGTCTTCTTCTACGCGAGAGACGCCGTCGCGAAGAGGAGGCAGGGAGGAAAAATTTACCGAAAGAATGATATCGTGCACGGTAAATTTATACAGCCGCGGACGGGAAAGCGATTGTCGATTCAGCCGCGATAAACGCGGCGTTAAATTTCAAGGAGTACGTTTCAAAGCGTACAGGCGAATCCGCGCGGCCGCTTCCGCGAGTGCGTCTCGTCGTTCTCGAGGATCATCGTCGTTCTCGTCATTCCTTCGGAGCGTTTGAATCGAAATTTAAATTCGCCGCGTCGCGACGGTGTATCGCGTCTGGGAGCGTCGGTCGGCGAGCGAGCGCGAGCTTTCCGCTCTCGCAGTCGGATAAAATTAAGCGAGTTAGAATACACGCCTCGTTTACACGTGAATTTCCCGGGCTACCCCGTCGTCCCACTCCGCGTTTCGCCCTTTTTTATCCTTCCGTTTCACTTCCAGACACCAACGTCCTGGACAAATACGAATTCATTGCCGCATTAGCCGGAACGTTGCCCGAACAGAGAGAAACGGGTCTTCTTTCAGCCGTGGCGAAACCGACGAGGATAGCGATCGGGAACTCTTAAGGATTTCCTGCGAATTCAGTTGATTCTTATTATTATTCCCGCCCCCGCCCGAAATCACCGTCTACCGATGGATCGAGTTTTAGAGAAAATTCAAAGCAGCGAATATCGAAGTTTAAAGTAGATTCCGCGCTGAGATTTTCACGTCAGATTATTCGTACGATCGACCGACGATCCCGATTGAAATCCCGAGGCGGGAAATTCTCTACGCTGTGCAACGTTATACCTGTTCGTCGCGAGTATAAAAATAACGTCGAGTCATTGCGACGCGCGTCGCCGAAGTAGATGATCCTGATGTACAGGAAGAAAAGATCGTCGAGCGTGCTCGTTGCGTTTCAAATACTTGCTTCGAAAAGAGTTCGAACGTTTAACAATCCGGCGGAATTTGTTGATAACCAGTCATGAAACGTATCCAATTGTCTCGCTTAACAATTTTTATCCGTAGG
>NW_027469959.1:0-50889 GCF_051020765.1 Lasioglossum baleicum | reverse complement strand
ACTGAAATTCACTTGTGAAACGACGAATCGTCGAATCTGACAAAAACTTGAATCAATCGTGTCCGTGCTTGTTGAATCGGTGTTTCTGTGCCAATTTAGCATATTTGCAAGCAAATGAACTGATTTAGCACGCGAAAGAGCGATCCCGCACAGAAATAGACTTGTGAAACGAAGAATCGTAGAATCTGATGTAATATTGAATAAATCGTGTCCGTGCATGCCGAATCGGAGTTTCTGTGCTAATTTCGGATATTCGCTTGCAAATGCACTGAGCTATCACGCGGAACAGCCATCCCGCACAGAAATAGACCTGTGAAACGAAGAATCGTAGAATCTGATGTAATATTGAATAAATCGTGATCGTGCTTGCCGAATCGGAGTTTCTGTGTCAATTTCGTATATTTGCATGCAAATGCACTGATCTAGCACGCGAAACAGCGATTCCGCACTGAAATACTCTTCTGAAACGAAGAATCGTCGAATCTGACATAAGGTCGAATAAATCGTGACCGTGCTTGCCGAATCGGAGTTTCTGTGCCAATTTCGCATATTCGCTTGCAAATGCACTGAGCTATCACGCGGAACAGCGATCCCGCACAGAAATAGACTTGTGAAACGGAGAATCGTAGAATCTGATGTAATATTGAATAAATCGTGTCCGTGCTTGCCGAATCGGAGTTTCTGTGAAAATTTCGCATATTTGCAAGCACATGAACTGATTTAGCACGCGAAAGAGCGATCCCGCACAGAAATAGACTTGTGAAACGATGAATCGTAGAATCTGGTGTAATATTGAATAAATCGTGTCCGTGCATGCCGAATCGGAGTTTCTGTGCTAATTTCGCATATTCGCTTGCAAATGCACTGTGCTATCACGCGGAACAGCCATCCCGCACAGAAATAGACCTGTGAAACGAAGAATCGTAGAATCTGATGTAATATTGAATAAATCGTGATCGTGCTTGCCGAATCGGAGTTTCTGTGTCAATTTCGTATATTTGCATGCAAATGCAATGATCTAGCACGCGAAACAGCGATTCCGCACTGAAACACACTTCTGAAACGAAGAATCGTCGAATCTGACATGAGGTCAAATAAATCGTGACCGTGCTCGCCGAATCGGAGTTTCTGTGCCAATTTCGTATATTTGCATGCAAATGCACTGATCTAGCACGTGGAACAGCGATCCTGCACAGAAATACACTTCTGAAACGATGAATCGTAGAATCTGATGTAATATTGAATAAATCGTGTCCGTGCATGCCGAATCGGAGTTTCTGTGCTAATTTCGGATATTCGCTTGCAAATGCACTGAGCTATCACGCGGAACAGCCATCCCGCACAGAAATAGACCTGTGAAACGAAGAATCGTAGAATCTGATGTAATATTGAATAAATCGTGATCGTGCTTGCCGAATCGGAGTTTCTGTGTCAATTTCGTATATTTGCATGCAAATGCACTGATCTAGCACGCGAAACAGCGATTCCGCACTGAAATACTCTTCTGAAACGAAGAATCGTCGAATCTGACATAAGGTCGAATAAATCGTGACCGTGCTTGCCGAATCGGAGTTTCTGTGCCAATTTCGCATATTCGCTTGCAAATGCACTGAGCTATCACGCGGAACAGCGATCCCGCACAGAAATAGACTTGTGAAACGGAGAATCGTAGAATCTGATGTAATATTGAATAAATCGTGTCCGTGCTTGCCGAATCGGAGTTTCTGTGCCAATTTCGCATATTTGCAAGCAAATGAACTGATTTAGCACGCGAAAGAGCGATCCCGCACAGAAATAGACTTGTGAAACGATGAATCGTAGAATCTGATGTAATATTGAATAAATCGTGTCCGTGCATGCCGAATCGGAGTTTCTGTGCTAATTTCGGATATTCGCTTGCAAATGCACTGAGCTATCACGCGGAACAGCCATCCCGCACAGAAATAGACCTGTGAAACGAAGAATCGTAGAATCTGATGTAATATTGAATAAATCGTGATCGTGCTTGCCGAATCGGAGTTTCTGTGTCAATTTCGTATATTTGCATGCAAATGCACTGATCTAGCACGCGAAACAGCGATTCCGCACTGAAATACTCTTCTGAAACGAAGAATCGTCGAATCTGACATAAGGTCGAATAAATCGTGACCGTGCTTGCCGAATCGGAGTTTCTGTGCCAATTTCGCATATTCGCTTGCAAATGCACTGAGCTATCACGCGGAACAGCGATCCGCACAGAAATAGACTTGTGAAACGGAGAATCGTAGAATCTGATGTAATATTGAATAAATCGTGTCCGTGCTTGCCGAATCGGAGTTTCTGTGAAAATTTCGCATATTTGCAAGCACATGAACTGATTTAGCACGCGAAAGAGCGATCCCGCACAGAAATAGACTTGTGAAACGATGAATCGTAGAATCTGGTGTAATATTGAATAAATCGTGTCCGTGCATGCCGAATCGGAGTTTCTGTGCTAATTTCGCATATTCGCTTGCAAATGCACTGTGCTATCACGCGGAACAGCCATCCCGCACAGAAATAGACCTGTGAAACGAAGAATCGTAGAATCTGATGTAATATTGAATAAATCGTGATCGTGCTTGCCGAATCGGAGTTTCTGTGTCAATTTCGTATATTTGCATGCAAATGCAATGATCTAGCACGCGAAACAGCGATTCCGCACTGAAACACACTTCTGAAACGAAGAATCGTCGAATCTGACATGAGGTCAAATAAATCGTGACCGTGCTCGCCGAATCGGAGTTTCTGTGCCAATTTCGTATATTTGCATGCAAATGCACTGATCTAGCACGTGGAACAGCGATCCTGCACAGAAATACACTTCTGAAACGAAGAACCGTCGAATCTGACATGAGGTCAAATAAATCGTGACCGTGCTCGCCGAATCGGAGTTTCTGTGCCAATTTAGTATATTTGCATGCAAATGAACTGATCTAGCACGCGAAACAGCGATACCGCACTGAAATACACTTCTGAAACGAAGAATCGTCGAATCTGACATAAGGTCGAATAAATCGTGTCCGTGCTTGCCGAATCGGAGTTTCTGTGCCAATTTCGCATATTTGCAAGCAAATGAACTGATTTAGCACGCGAAAGAGCGATCCCGCACAGAAATAGACTTGTGAAACGATGAATCGTAGAATCTGGTGTAATATTGAATAAATCGTGTCCGTGCATGCCGAATCGGAGTTTCTGTGCTAATTTCGCATATTCGCTTGCAAATGCACTGTGCTATCACGCGGAACAGCCATCCCGCACAGAAATAGACCTGTGAAACGAAGAATCGTAGAATCTGATGTAATATTGAATAAATCGTGATCGTGCTTGCCGAATCGGAGTTTCTGTGTCAATTTCGTATATTTGCATGCAAATGCAATGATCTAGCACGCGAAACAGCGATTCCGCACTGAAACACACTTCTGAAACGAAGAATCGTCGAATCTGACATAAGGTCGAATAAATCGTGACCGTGCTTGCCGAATCGGAGTTTCTGAGCCAATTTCGCATATTCGCATGCAAATGCACTGAGCTATCACGCGGAACAGCGATCCCGCACAGAAATAGACTTGTGAAACGGAGAATCGTAGAATCTGATGTAATATTGAATAAATCGTGTCCGTGCTTGCCGAATCGGAGTTTCTGTGCCAATTTCGCATATTTGCAAGCAAATGAACTGATTTAGCACGCGAAAGAGCGATCCCGCACAGAAATAGACTTGTGAAACGATGAATCGTAGAATCTGATGTAATATTGAATAAATGGTGTCCGTGCATGCCGAATCGGAGTTTCTGTGCTAATTTCGCATATTCGCTTGCAAATGCACTGAGCTATCACGCGAAACAGCGATTCCGCACTGAAATTCACTTGTGAAACGACGAATCGTCGAATCTGACAAAAACTTGAATCAATCGTGTCCGTGCTTGTTGAATCGGTGTTTCTGTGCCAATTTAGCATATTTGCAAGCAAATGAACTGATTTAGCACGCGAAAGAGCGATCCCGCACAGAAATAGACTTGTGAAACGAAGAATCGTAGAATCTGATGTAATATTGAATAAATCGTGATCGTGCTTGCCAAATCGGAGTTTCTGTGTCAATTTCGTATATTTGCATACAAATGCACTGATCGAGCACGCGAAACAGCGATTCCGCACTGAAATTCACTTGTGAAACGACGAATCGTCGAATCTTACATAAACTTGAATCAATCGTGTCCGTGCTTGTCGAATCGGTGTTTCTGTGCCGATTTCGCATATTTGCATGCAAATGAACTGATCTAGCACGCGAAACAGCGATTCCGCCCTGAAATACACTTCTGAAACGAAAAACCGTCGAATCTGACATAAGGTCGAATAAATCGTGTCCGTGCTTGTTGAATCGGTGTTTCTGTGCCACTTTCGCATATTTGCATGCAAATGAACTGATCTAGCACGTGGAACAGCGATCCTGCACAGAAATACACTTCTGAAACGAAGAACCGTCGAATCTGACATAAGGTCGAATAAATCGTGACCGTGCTCGCCGAATCGGAGTTTCTGTGTCAATTTCGCATATTTGCATGCAAATGCACTGAGCTATCACCCGGAACAGCGATCCCGCACAGAAATACATTTCTGAAACGAAGAATCGTCGAATCTGACATAAGCCCGAATAAATCGTGATCGTGCTTGCCGAATCGGAGTTTCTGTGCCAATTTCGCATATTCGCATGCCAATGCCCTGAGCTATCACGCGGAACAGCGATCCCGCACAGAAATAGACTTGTGAAACGGAGAATCGTAGAATCTGATGTAATATTGAATAAATCGTGTCCGTGCTTGCCGAATCGGAGTTTCTGTGAAAATTTCGCATATTTGCAAGCACATGAACTGATTTAGCACGCGAAAGAGCGATCCCGCACAGAAATAGACTTGTGAAACGATGAATCGTAGAATCTGGTGTAATATTGAATAAATCGTGTCCGTGCATGCCGAATCGGAGTTTCTGTGCTAATTTCGCATATTCGCTTGCAAATGCACTGTGCTATCACGCGGAACAGCCATCCCGCACAGAAATAGACCTGTGAAACGAAGAATCGTAGAATCTGATGTAATATTGAATAAATCGTGATCGTGCTTGCCGAATCGGAGTTTCTGTGTCAATTTCGTATATTTGCATGCAAATGCAATGATCTAGCACGCGAAACAGCGATTCCGCACTGAAACACACTTCTGAAACGAAGAATCGTCGAATCTGACATAAGGTCGAATAAATCGTGACCGTGCTTGCCGAATCGGAGTTTCTGAGCCAATTTCGCATATTCGCATGCAAATGCACTGAGCTATCACGCGGAACAGCGATCCCGCACAGAAATAGACTTGTGAAACGGAGAATCGTAGAATCTGATGTAATATTGAATAAATCGTGTCCGTGCTTGCCGAATCGGAGTTTCTGTGCCAATTTCGCATATTTGCAAGCAAATGAACTGATTTAGCACGCGAAAGAGCGATCCCGCACAGAAATAGACTTGTGAAACGATGAATCGTAGAATCTGATGTAATATTGAATAAATGGTGTCCGTGCATGCCGAATCGGAGTTTCTGTGCTAATTTCGCATATTCGCTTGCAAATGCACTGAGCTATCACGCGAAACAGCGATTCCGCACTGAAATTCACTTGTGAAACGACGAATCGTCGAATCTGACAAAAACTTGAATCAATCGTGTCCGTGCTTGTTGAATCGGTGTTTCTGTGCCAATTTAGCATATTTGCAAGCAAATGAACTGATTTAGCACGCGAAAGAGCGATCCCGCACAGAAATAGACTTGTGAAACGAAGAATCGTAGAATCTGATGTAATATTGAATAAATCGTGATCGTGCTTGCCAAATCGGAGTTTCTGTGTCAATTTCGTATATTTGCATACAAATGCACTGATCGAGCACGCGAAACAGCGATTCCGCACTGAAATTCACTTGTGAAACGACGAATCGTCGAATCTTACATAAACTTGAATCAATCGTGTCCGTGCTTGTCGAATCGGTGTTTCTGTGCCGATTTCGCATATTTGCATGCAAATGAACTGATCTAGCACGCGAAACAGCGATTCCGCCCTGAAATACACTTCTGAAACGAAAAACCGTCGAATCTGACATAAGGTCGAATAAATCGTGTCCGTGCTTGTTGAATCGGTGTTTCTGTGCCACTTTCGCATATTTGCATGCAAATGAACTGATCTAGCACGTGGAACAGCGATCCTGCACAGAAATACACTTCTGAAACGAAGAACCGTCGAATCTGACATAAGGTCGAATAAATCGTGACCGTGCTCGCCGAATCGGAGTTTCTGTGTCAATTTCGCATATTTGCATGCAAATGCACTGAGCTATCACCCGGAACAGCGATCCCGCACAGAAATACATTTCTGAAACGAAGAATCGTCGAATCTGACATAAGCCCGAATAAATCGTGATCGTGCTTGCCGAATCGGAGTTTCTGTGCCAATTTCGCATATTCGCTTGCAAATGCACTGTGCTATCACGCGGAACAGCCATCCCGCACAGAAATAGACTTGTGAAACGGAGAATCGTAGAATCTGATGTAATATTGAATAAATCGTGTCCGTGCTTGCCGAATCGGAGTTTCTGTGAAAATTTCGCATATTTGCAAGCACATGAACTGATTTAGCACGCGAAAGAGCGATCCCGCACAGAAATAGACTTGTGAAACGATGAATCGTAGAATCTGGTGTAATATTGAATAAATCGTGTCCGTGCATGCCGAATCGGAGTTTCTGTGCTAATTTCGCATATTCGCTTGCAAATGCACTGTGCTATCACGCGGAACAGCCATCCCGCACAGAAATAGACCTGTGAAACGAAGAATCGTAGAATCTGATGTAATATTGAATAAATCGTGATCGTGCTTGCCGAATCGGAGTTTCTGTGTCAATTTCGTATATTTGCATGCAAATGCAATGATCTAGCACGCGAAACAGCGATTCCGCACTGAAACACACTTCTGAAACGAAGAATCGTCGAATCTGACATGAGGTCAAATAAATCGTGACCGTGCTAGCCGAATCGGAGTTTCTGTGCCAATTTCGTATATTTGCATGCAAATGCACTGATCTAGCACGTGGAACAGCGATCCTGCACAGAAATACACTTCTGAAACGAAGAACCGTCGAATCTGACATAAGGTCGAATAAATCGTGACCGTGCTCGCCGAATCGGAGTTTCTGTGTCAATTTCGCATATTTGCATGCAAATGCACTGAGCTATCACCCGGAACAGCGATCCCGCACAGAAATACACTTCTGAAACGAAGAATCGTCGAATCTGACATAAGCCCGAATAAATCGTGATCGTGCTTGCCGAATCGGAGTTTCTGTGCCAATTTCGCATATTCGCATGCCAATGCACTGAGCTATCACGCGGAACAGCGATCCCGCACAGAAATACACATCTGAAACGAAGAATCGTCGAATCTGACATGAGGTCAAATAAATCGTGACCGTGCTCGCCGAATCGGAGTTTCTGTGCCAATTTAGTATATTTGCATGCAAATGAACTGATCTAGCACGCGGAACAGCGATCCCGCACAGAAATAGACTTGTGAAACGGAGAATCGTAGAATCTGATGTAATATTGAATAAATCGTGTCCGTGCTTGCCGAATCGGAGTTTCTGTGAAAATTTCGCATATTTGCAAGCACGTGAACTGATTTAGCACGCGAAAGAGCGATCCCGCACAGAAATAGACTTGTGAAACGATGAATCGTAGAATCTGGTGTAATATTGAATAAATCGTGTCCGTGCATGCCGAATCGGAGTTTCTGTGCTAATTTCGCATATTCGCTTGCAAATGCACTGTGCTATCACGCGGAACAGCCATCCCGCACAGAAATAGACCTGTGAAACGAAGAATCGTAGAATCTGATGTAATATTGAATAAATCGTGATCGTGCTTGCCGAATCGGAGTTTCTGTGTCAATTTCGTATATTTGCATGCAAATGCAATGATCTAGCACGCGAAACAGCGATTCCGCACTGAAACACACTTCTGAAACGAAGAATCGTCGAATCTGACATAAGGTCGAATAAATCGTGACCGTGCTTGCCGAATCGGAGTTTCTGAGCCAATTTCGCATATTCGCATGCAAATGCACTGAGCTATCACGCGGAACAGCGATCCCGCACAGAAATAGACTTGTGAAACGGAGAATCGTAGAATCTGATGTAATATTGAATAAATCGTGTCCGTGCTTGCCGAATCGGAGTTTCTGTGCCAATTTCGCATATTTGCAAGCAAATGAACTGATTTAGCACGCGAAAGAGCGATCCCGCACAGAAATAGACTTGTGAAACGATGAATCGTAGAATCTGATGTAATATTGAATAAATGGTGTCCGTGCATGCCGAATCGGAGTTTCTGTGCTAATTTCGCATATTCGCTTGCAAATGCACTGAGCTATCACGCGAAACAGCGATTCCGCACTGAAATTCACTTGTGAAACGACGAATCGTCGAATCTGACAAAAACTTGAATCAATCGTGTCCGTGCTTGTTGAATCGGTGTTTCTGTGCCAATTTAGCATATTTGCAAGCAAATGAACTGATTTAGCACGCGAAAGAGCGATCCCGCACAGAAATAGACTTGTGAAACGAAGAATCGTAGAATCTGATGTAATATTGAATAAATCGTGATCGTGCTTGCCAAATCGGAGTTTCTGTGTCAATTTCGTATATTTGCATACAAATGCACTGATCGAGCACGCGAAACAGCGATTCCGCACTGAAATTCACTTGTGAAACGACGAATCGTCGAATCTTACATAAACTTGAATCAATCGTGTCCGTGCTTGTCGAATCGGTGTTTCTGTGCCGGTTTCGCATATTTGCATGCAAATGAACTGATCTAGCACGCGAAACAGCGATTCCGCCCTGAAATACACTTCTGAAACGAAAAACCGTCGAATCTGACATAAGGTCGAATAAATCGTGTCCGTGCTTGTTGAATCGGTGTTTCTGTGCCACTTTCGCATATTTGCATGCAAATGAACTGATCTAGCACGTGGAACAGCGATCCTGCACAGAAATACACTTCTGAAACGAAGAACCGTCGAATCTGACATAAGGTCGAATAAATCGTGACCGTGCTCGCCGAATCGGAGTTTCTGTGTCAATTTCGCATATTTGCATGCAAATGCACTGAGCTATCACCCGGAACAGCGATCCCGCACAGAAATACATTTCTGAAACGAAGAATCGTCGAATCTGACATAAGCCCGAATAAATCGTGATCGTGCTTGCCGAATCGGAGTTTCTGTGCCAATTTCGCATATTCGCATGCCAATGCACAGAGCTATCACGCGGAACAGCGATCCCGCACAGAAATACACTTCTGAAACGAAGAATCGTCGAATCTGACATGAGGTCAAATAAATCGTGACCGTGCTCGCCGAATCGGAGTTTCTGTGCCAATTTCGTATATTTGCATGCAAATGCACTGATATAGCACGCGAAACAGTGATTCCGCACAGAAAATCACTTGTGAAACGAAGAATCGTAAAATCTGACATAAACTTGAATCAATCGTGTGCGTGCTTATTGAATCGGAGTTTCTGTGCCAATTTCGTATATTTGCATGCAAATGAACTGATCTAGCACGCGAAACAGCAATACCGCACTGAAATACACTTCTGAAACGAAGAATCGTCGAATCTGACATAAGGTCGAATAAATCGTGTCCGTGCTTGCCGAATCGGAGTTTCTGTGCCAATTTCGCATATTTGCAAGCAAATGAACTGATTTAGCACGCGAAAGAGCGATCCCGCACAGAAATAGACTTGTGAAACGATGAATCGTAGAATCTGATGTAATATTGAATAAATCGTGTCCGTGCATGCCGAATCGGAGTTTCTGTGCTAATTTCGCATATTCGCTTGCAAATGCACTGAGCTATCACGCGGAACAGCCATCCCGCACAGAAATAGACCTGTGAAACGAAGAATCGTAGAATCTGATGTAATATTGAATAAATCGTGATCGTGCTTGCCGAATCGGAGTTTCTGTGTCAATTTCGTATATTTGCATGCAAATGCACTGATCTAGCAGGCGAAACAGCGATTCCGCACTGAAATACACTTCTGAAACGAAGAATCGTCGAATCTGACATAAGGTCGAATAAATCGTGACCGTGCTTGCCGAATCGGAGTTTCTGTGCCAATTTCGCATATTCGCTTGCAAATGCACTGAGCTATCACGCGGAACAGCGATCCCGCACAGAAATAGACTTGTGAAACGGAGAATCGTAGAATCTGATGTAATATTGAATAAATCGTGTCCGTGCTTGCCGAATCGGAGTTTCTGTGCCAATTTCGCATATTTGCAAGCAAATGAACTGATTTAGCACGCGAAAGAGCGATCCCGCACAGAAATAGACTTGTGAAACGATGAATCGTAGAATCTGATGTAATATTGAATAAATCGTGTCCGTGCATGCCGAATCGGAATTTCTGTGCCAATTTCGCATATTCGCATGCAAATGCACTGATCTAGCACGCGAAACAGCGATTCCGCACTGAAATTCACTTGTGAAACCACAAATCGTCGAATCTGACATAAACTTGAATAAATCGTGATCGTGCTTGCCGAATCGGAGTTTCTGTGCCAATTTCGCATATTCGCATGCCAATGCACTGAGCTATCACGCGGAACAGCGATCCCGCACAGAAATACACTTCTGAAACGAAGAATCGTCGAATCTGACATGAGGTCAAATAAATCGTGACCGTGCTCGCCGAATCGGAGTTTCTGTGTCAATTTCGCATATTTGCAAGCAAATGAACTGATTTAGCACGCGAAAGAGCGATCCCGCTCAGAAATAGACTTGTGAAACGATGAATCGTAGAATCTGATGTAATATTGAATAAATCGTGTCCGTGCATGCCGAATCGGAGTTTCTGTGCTAATTTCGCATATTCGCTTGCAAATGCACTGAGCTATCACGCGGAACAGCCATCCCGCACAGAAATAAACCTGTGAAACGAAGAATCGTAGAATCTGATATAATATTGAATAAATCATGATCGTGCTTGCCGAATCGGAGTTTCTGTGTCAATTACGTATATTTGCATGCAAATGCACTGATCGAGCACGCGAAACAGCGATTCCGCACTGAAATTCACTTGTGAAACGACGAATCGTCGAATCTGACATAAACTTGAATCAATCGTGTCCGTGCTTGTTGAATCGGTGTTTCTGTGCCAATTTCGCATATTTGCAAGCAAATGAACTGATTTAGCACGCGGAACAGCGATCCCGCACAGAAATAGACTTGTGAAACGGAGAATCGTAGAATCTGATGTAATATTGAATAAATCGTGTCCGTGCCTGCCGAATCGGAGTTTCTGTGCCAATTTCGCATATTTGCAAGCAAATGAACTGATTTAGCACGCGGAACAGCGATCCCGCACAGAAATAGACTTGTGAAACGGAGAATCGTAGAATCTGATGTAATATTGAATAAATCGTGTCTGTGCCTGCCGAATCGGAGTTTCTGTGCCAATTTCGCATATTTGCAAGCAAATGAACTGATTTAGCACGCGAAAGAGCGATCCCGCACAGAAATAGACTTGTGAAACGATGAATCGTAGAATCTGATGTAATATTGAATAAATCGTGTCCGTGCATGCCGAATCGGAGTTTCTGTGCTAATTTCGCATATTCGCTTGCAAATGCACTGAGCTATCACGCGGAACAGCCATCCCGCACAGAAATAGACCTGTGAAACGAAGAATCGTAGAATCTGATGTAGTATTGAATAAATCGTGATCGTGCTTGCCGAATCGGAGTTTCTGTGTCAATTTCGTATATTTGCATGCAAATGCACTGATCTAGCACGCGAAACAGCGATTCCGCACTGAAATACACTTCTGAAACGAAGAATCGTCGAATCTGACATAAGGTCGAATAAATCGTGACCGTGCTTGCCGAATCGGAGTTTCTGTCCCAATTTCGCATATTCGCATGCAAATGGACTGAGCTGTCACGCGGAACAGCGATCCCGCACAGAAATAGACTTGTGAAACGGAGAATCGTAGAATCCGAGGTAATATTGAATAAATCGTGTCCGTGCTTGCCGAATCGGTGTTTCTGTGCCAATTTCGCATATTTGCAAGCAAATGAACTGATTTAGCACGCGAAAGAGCGATCCCGCACAGAAATAGACTTGTGAAACGAAGAATCGTAGAATCTGATGTAATATTGAATAAATCGTGTCCGTGCATGCCGAATCGGAGTTTCTGTGTCAATTTCGCATATTTGCAAGCAAATGAACTGATTTAGCACGCGAAAGAGCGATCCCGCACAGAAATAGACTTGTGAAACGATGAATCGTAGAATCTGATGTAATATTGAATAAATCGTGTCCGTGCATGCCGAATCGGAGTTTCTGTGCTAATTTCGCATATTCGCTTGCAAATGCACTGAGCTATCACGCGGAACAGCCATCCCGCACAGAAATAGACCTGTGAAACGAAGAATCGTAGAATCTGATGTAGTATTGAATAAATCGTGATCGTGCTTGCCGAATCGGAGTTTCTGTGTCAATTTCGTATATTTGCATGCAAATGCACTGATCTAGCACGCGAAACAGCGATTCCGCACTGAAATACACTTCTGAAACGAAGAATCGTCGAATCTGACATAAGGTCGAATAAATCGTGACCGTGCTTGCCGAATCGGAGTTTCTGTCCCAATTTCGCATATTCGCATGCAAATGGACTGAGCTGTCACGCGGAACAGCGATCCCGCACAGAAATAGACTTGTGAAACGGAGAATCGTAGAATCCGAGGTAATATTGAATAAATCGTGTCCGTGCTTGCCGAATCGGTGTTTCTGTGCCAATTTCGCATATTTGCAAGCAAATGAACTGATTTAGCACGCGAAAGAGCGATCCCGCACAGAAATAGACTTGTGAAACGAAGAATCGTAGAATCTGATGTAATATTGAATAAATCGTGTCCGTGCATGCCGAATCGGAGTTTCTGTGTCAATTTCGCATATTTGCAAGCAAATGAACTGATTTAGCACGCGAAAGAGCGATCCCGCACAGAAATAGACTTGTGAAACGAAGAATCGTAGAATCTGATGTAATATTGAATAAATCGTGATCGTGCTCGCCGAATCGGAGTTTCTGTGTCAATTTCGTATATTTGCATGCAAATGCACTGATCGAGCACGCGAAACAGCGATTCCGCACTGAAATTCACTTGTGAAACGACGAATCGTCGAATCTGACATAAACTTGAATCAATCGTGTCCATGCTTGTTGAATCGGTGTTTCTGTGCCAATTTCGCATATTTGCAAGCAAATGAACTGATTTAGCACGCGGAACAGCGATCCCGCACAGAAATAGACTTGTGAAACGGAGAATCGTAGAATCTGATGTAATATTGAATAAATCGTGTCCGTGCATGCCGAATCGGAGTTTCTGTGCTAATTTCGCATATTCGCTTGCAAATGCACTGAGCTATCACGCGGAACAGCCATCCCGCACAGAAATAGACCTGTGAAACGAAGAATCGTAGAATCTGATGTAGTATTGAATAAATCGTGATCGTGCTTGCCGAATCGGAGTTTCTGTGTCAATTTCGTATATTTGCATGCAAATGCACTGATCTAGCACGCGAAACAGCGATTCCGCACTGAAATACACTTCTGAAACGAAGAATCGTCGAATCTGACATAAGGTCGAATAAATCGTGACCGTGCTTGCCGAATCGGAGTTTCTGTCCCAATTTCGCATATTCGCATGCAAATGGACTGAGCTATCACGCGGAACAGCGATCCCGCACAGAAATAGACTTGTGAAACGGAGAATCGTAGAATCTGATGTAATATTGAATAAATCGTGTCCGCGCATGCCGAATCGGAATTTCTGTGCTAATTTCGCATATTCGCTTGCAAATGCACTGAGCTATCACGCGGAACAGCCATCCCGCACAGAAATAGACCTGTGAAACGAAGAATCGTAGAATCTGATGTAATATTGAATAAATCGTGATCGTGCTTGCCGAATCGGAGTTTCTGTGTCAATTTCGTATATTTGCATGCAAATGCACTGATCTAGCACGCGAAACAGCGATTCCGCACTGAAATACACTTCTGAAACGAAGAATCGTCGAATCTGACATAAGGTCGAATAAATCGTGACCGTGCTTGCCGAATCGGAGTTTCTGTCCCAATTTCGCATATTCGCATGCAAATGGACTGAGCTATCACGCGGAACAGCGATCCCGCACAGAAATAGACTTGTGAAACGGAGAATCGTAGAATCTGATGTAATATTGAATAAATCGTGTCCGTGCTTGCCGAATCGGAGTTTCTGTGCCAATTTCGCATATTTGCAAGCAAATGAACTGATTTAGCACGCGAAAGAGCGATCCCGCACAGAAATAGACTTGTGAAACGATGAATCGTAGAATCTGATGTAATATTGAATAAATCGTGTCCGTGCTTGTTGAATCGGTGTTTCTGTGCCAATTTCGCATATTTGCATGCAAATGAACTGATCTAGCACGCGGAACAGCGATCCCGCACAGAAATAGACTTGTGAAACGGAGAATAGTAGAATCTGATGTAATATTGAATAAATCGTGTCCGTGCTTGCCGAATCGGAGTTTCTGTGCCAATTTCGCATATTTGCAAGCAAATGAACTGATTTAGCACGCGAAAGAGCGATCCCGCACAGAAATAGACTTGTGAAACGATGAATCGTAGAATCTGATGTAATATTGAATAAATCGTGTCCGCGCATGCCGAATCGGAATTTCTGTGCTAATTTCGCATATTCGCTTGCAAATGCACTGAGCTATCACGCGGAACAGCCATCCCGCACAGAAATAGACCTGTGAAACGAAGAATCGTAGAATCTGATGTAATATTGAATAAATCGTGATCGTGCTTGCCGAATCGGATTTTCTGTGTCAATTTCGTATATTTGCATGCAAATGCACTGATCTAGCACGCGAAACAGCGATTCCGCACTGAAATTCACTTGTGAAACGACGAATCGTCGATTCTGACATAAACTTGAATCAATTGTGTCCGTGCTTGTTGAATCGGTGTTTCTGTGCCAATTTCGCATATTTGCATGCAAATGAAATGATCTAGCACGCGAAACAGCGATTCCGCCCTGAAATACACTTCTGAAACGAAGAACCGTCGAATCTGACATAAGGTCGAGTAAATCGTGATCGTGCTTGCCGAATCGGAGTTTCTGTGCCAATTTCGCATATTCTCATGCAAATGCACTGAGCTATCACGTGGAACAGCGGTCCCGCACAGAAATACACTTCTGAAACGAAGAATCGTCGAATCTGACATAAGTCGAATAAATCGTGACCGTGCTTGGCGCATCAGAGTTTCTGTGCCAATTTCGCATATCTGCATGCAAATGAACTGATCTAGCACGCGAAACAGCGATGCTGCACTGAAATACACTTCTGAAACGAAGAATCGTCTAATCTGACATGAGGTCGAATAAATCGTCACCGTGCTTGCCGAATCGGAGTTTCTGTGCCAATTTCGCATATCTGCATGCAAATGAACTGATCTAGCACGCGAAACAGCGATTCCGCTCTGAAATACACTTCTGAAACGAAAAACAGTCGAATCTGACATAAGGTCGAATAAATCGTCACCGTGCTTGCCGAATCGGAGTTTCTGTGCCTTTTTCGCATATCTGCATGCAAATGAACTGATCTAGCACGCGAAACAGCGATACCGCACTGAAATACACTTCTGAAACGAAGAATCGTAGAATCTAATGTAATATTGAATAAATCGTGATCGTGCTTGCCGAATTGGAGTTTCTATGTCAATTTCGCATATTCGCATGCAAATGAACTGATTTAGCACGCGAAACAACGATCCCGCACAGCACTAGACTTGTGAAACAATGAACCGTAGAATCTGATGTAATATCGAATAAATCGTCTCCGTGCATGCCGAATCGGAGTTTCTGTCCCAATTTCGTACATTTGCATGCAAATGCACTGAGCTATCACGCGAAACAGCGATCCCGCACAGAAATAGACTTGTGAAACGGAGAATCGTAGAATCTGATGTAATATTGAATAAATCGTGTCCGTGCTTGCCGAATCGGACTTTCTGTGCCAATTTCGCATATTTGCAAGCAAATGAACTGATTTAGCACGCGAAAGAGCGATCCCGCACAGAAATAGACTTGTGAAACGATGAATCGTAGAATCTGATGTAATATTGAATAAATCGTGTCCGTGCCTGCCGAATCGGAGTTTCTGTGCCAATTTCGCATATTTGCAAGCAAATGAACTGATTTAGCACGCGAAAGAGCGATCCCGCACAGAAATAGACTTGTGAAACGAAGAATCGTAGAATCTGATGTAATATTGAATAAATCGTGTCCGTGCATGCCGAATCGGAGTTTCTGTGCTAATTTCGCATATTCGCTTGCAAATGCACTGAGCTATCACGCGGAACAGCCATCCCGCACAGAAATAGACCTGTGAAACGAAGAATCGTAGAATCTGATGTAGTATTGAATAAATCGTGATCGTGCTTGCCGAATCGGAGTTTCTGTGTCAATTTCGTATATTTGCATGCAAATGCACTGATCTAGCACGCGAAACAGCGATTCCGCACTGAAATACACTTCTGAAACGAAGAATCGTCGAATCTGACATAAGGTCGAATAAATCGTGACCGTGCTTGCCGAATCGGAGTTTCTGTCCCAATTTCGCATATTCGCATGCAAATGGACTGAGCTATCACGCGGAACAGCGATCCCGCACAGAAATAGACTTGTGAAACGGAGAATCGTAGAATCTGAGGTAATATTGAATAAATCGTGTCCGTGCTTGCCGAATCGGAGTTTCTGTGCCAATTTCGCATATTTGCAAGCAAATGAACTGATTTAGCACGCGAAGAGCGATCCCGCACAGAAATAGACTTGTGAAACGATGAATCGTAGAATCTGATGTAATATTGAATAAATCGTGTCCGTGCTTGTTGAATCGGTGTTTCTGTGCCAATTTCGCATATTTGCATGCAAATGAACTGATCTAGCACGCGAACAGCGATCCCGCACAGAAATAGACTTGTGAAACGGAGAATAGTAGAATCTGATGTAATATTGAATAAATCGTGTCCGTGCTTGCCGAATCGGACTTTCTGTGCCAATTTCGCATATTCGCTTGCAAATGCACTGAGCTATCACGCGGAACAGCCATCCCGCACAGAAATAGACCTGTGAAACGAAGAATCGTAGAATCTGATGTAATATTGAATAAATCATGATCGTGCTTGCCGAATCGGAGTTTCTGTGTCAATTTCGTATATTTGCATGCAAATGCACTGATCGAGCACGCGAAACAGCGATTCCGCACTGAAATTCACTTGTGAAACGACGAATCGTCGAATCTGACATAAACTTGAATCAATCGTGTCCGTGCTTGTTGAACCGGTGTATCCGTGCCAATTTCGCATATTTGCAAGCAAATGAACTGATTTAGCACGCGGAACAGCGATCCCGCACAGAAATAGACTTGTGAAACGGAGAATAGTAGAATCTGATGTAATATTGAATAAATCGTGTCCGTGCCTGCCGAATCGGAGTTTCTGTGAAAATTTCGCATATTTGCAAGCAAATGAACTGATTTAGCACGCGAAAGAGCGATCCCGCACAGAAATAGACTTGTGAAACGAAGAATCGTAGAATCTGATGTAATATTGAATAAATCGTGATCGTGCTTGCCGAAACGGAGTTTCTGTGTCAATTTCGTATATTTGCATGCAAATGCACTGATCGAGCACGCGAAATAGCGATTCCGCACTGAAATTCACTTGTGAAACGACGAATCGTCGAATCTGACATAAACTTGAATCAATCGTGTCCGTGCTTGTTGAATCGGTGTTTCTGTGCCAATTTCGCATATTTGCATGCAAATGAACTGATCTAGCACGCGGAACAGCGATCCCGCACAGAAATAGACTTGTGAAACGGAGAATAGTAGAATCTGATGTAATATTGAATAAATCGTGTCCGTGCTTGCCGAATCGGAGTTTCTGTGCCAATTTCGCATATTTGCAAGCAAATGAACTGATTTAGCACGCGAAAGAGCGATCCCGCACAGAAATAGACTTGTGATACGATGAATCGTAGAATCTGATGTAATATTGAATAAATCGTGTCCGCGCATGCCGAATCGGAATTCCTGTGCTAATTTCGCATATTCGCTTGCAAATGCACTGAGCTATCACGCGGAACAGCCATCCCGCACAGAAATAGACCTGTGAAACGAAGAATCGTAGAATCTGATGTAATATTGAATAAATCGTGATCGTGCTTGCCGAATCGGATTTTCTGTGTCAATTTCGTATATTTGCATGCAAATGCACTGATCTAGCACGCGAAACAGCGATTCCGCACTGAAATTCACATGTGAAACGACGAATCGTCGAATCTGACATAAACTTGAATCAATTGTGTCCGTGCTTGTTGAATCGGTGTTTCTGTGCCAATTTCGCATATTTGCATGCAAATGAAATGATCTAGCACGCGAAACAGCGATTCCGCCCTGAAATACACTTCTGAAACGAAGAACCGTCGAATCTGACATAAGGTCGAGTAAATCGTGATCGTGCTTGCCGAATCGGAGTTTCTGTGCCAATTTCGCATATTCTCATGCAAATGCACTGAGCTATCACGTGGAACAGCGGTCCCGCACAGAAATACACTTCTGAAACGAAGAATCGTCGAATCTGACATAAGTCGAATAAATCGTGACCGCGCTTGGCGCATCAGAGTTTCTGTGCCAATTTCTCATATCTGCATGCAAATGAACTGATCTAGCACGCGAAACAGCGATGCCGCACTGAAATACACTTCTGAAACGAAGAATCGTCTAATCTGACATGAGGTCGAATAAATCGTCACCGTGCTTGCCGAATCGGAGTTTCTGTGGCAATTTCGCATATCTGCATGCAAATGAACTGGTCTAGCACGCGAAACAGCGATTCCGCCCTGAAATACACTTCTGAAACGAAAAACAGTCGAATCTGACATAAGGTCGAATAAATCGTCACCGTGCTTGCCGAATCGGAGTTTCTGTGCCTTTTTCGCATATCTGCATGCAAATGAACTGATCTAGCACGCGAAACAGCGATACCGCACTGAAATACACTTCTGAAACGAAGAATCGTAGAATCTGATGTAATATTGAATAAATCGTGATCGTGCTTGCCGAATTGGAGTTTCTATGTCAATTTCGCATATTCGCATGCAAATGAACTGATTTAGCACGCGAAACAACGATCCCGCACAGCACTAGACTTGTGAAACAATGAACCGTAGAATCTGATGTAATATCGAATAAATCGTCTCCGTGCATGCCGAATCGGAGTTTCTGTCCCAATTTCGTACATTTGCATGCAAATGCACTGAGCTATCACGCGGAACAGCGATCCCGCACAGAAATAGACTTGTGAAACGGAGAATCGTAGAATCTGATGTAATATTGAATAAATCGTGTCCGTGCTTGCCGAATCGGACTTTCTGTGCCAATTTCGCATATTTGCAAGCAAATGAACTGATTTAGCACGCGAAAGAGCGATCCCGCACAGAAATAGACTTGTGAAACGATGAATCGTAGAATCTGATGTAATATTGAATAAATCGTGTCCGTGCATGCCGAATCGGAATTTCTGTGCCAATTTCGCATATTCGCATGCAAATGCACTGATCTAGTACGCGAAACAGCGATTCCGCACTGAAATTCACTTGTGAAACCACAAATCGTCGAATCTGACATAAACTTGAATCAATCGTGTCCGTGCTTGTCGAATCGGTGTTTCTGTGCCGATTTCGCATATTTGCATGCAAATGAACTGATCTAGCACGCGAAACAGCGATTCCGCCCTGAAATACACTTCTGAAACGAAAAACCGTCGAATCTGACATAAGGTCGAATAAATCGTGTCCGTGCTTGTTGAATCGGTGTTTCTGTGCCACTTTCGCATATTTGCATGCAAATGAACTGATCTAGCACACGAAACAGCGATCCCGCACAGAAATACACTTCTGAAACGAAGAATCGTCGAATCTGACATAAGCCCGAATAAATCGTGATCGTGCTTGCCGAATCGGAGTTTCTGTGCCAATTTCGCATATTCGCATGCCAATGCACTGAGCTATCACGCGGAACAGCGATCCCGCACAGAAATACACTTCTGAAACGAAGAATCGTCGAATCTGACATAAGCCCGAATAAATCGTGATCGTGCTTGCCGAATCGGAGTTTCTGTGCCAATTTCGCATATTCGCATGCCAATGCACTGAGCTATCACGCGGAACAGCGATCCCGCACAGAAATACACTTCTGAAACGAAGGATCGTCGAATCTGACATGAGGTCAAATAAATCGTGACCGTGCTCGCCGAATCGGAGTTTCTGTGCCAATTTCGTATATTTGCATGCAAATGAACTGATCTAGCACGCGAAACAGCGATACCGCACTGAAATACACTTCTGAAACGAAGAATCGTCGAATCTGACATAAGGTCGAATAAATCGTGTCCGTGCTTGCCGAATCGGAGTTTCTGTGCCAATTTCGCATATTTGCAAGCAAATGAACTGATTTAGCACGCGAAAGAGCGATCCCGCACAGAAATAGACTTGTGAAACGATGAATCGTAGAATCTGATGTAATATTGAATAAATCGTGTCCGTGCATGCCGAATCGGAGTTTCTGTGCTAATTTCGCATATTCGCTTGCAAATGCACTGAGCTATCACGCGGAACAGCCATCCCGCACAGAAATAGACCTGTGAAACGAAGAATCGTAGAATCTGATGTAGTATTGAATAAATCGTGATCGTGCTTGCCGAATCGGAGTTTCTGTGTCAATTTCGTATATTTGCATGCAAGTGCACTGATCTAGCACGCGAAACAGCGATTCCGCACTGAAATACACTTCTGAAACGAAGAATCGTCGAATCTGACATAAGGTCGAATAAATCGTGACCGTGCTTGCCGAATCGGAGTTTCTGTCCCAATTTCGCATATTCGCATGCAAATGGACTGAGCTATCACGCGGAACAGCGATCCCGCACAGAAATAGACTTGTGAAACGGAGAATCGTAGAATCTGAGGTAATATTGAATAAATCGTGTCCGTGCTTGCCGAATCGGAGTTTCTGTGCCAATTTCGCATATTTGCAAGCAAATGGACTGATTTAGCACGCGAAAGAGCGATCCCGCACAGAAATAGACTTGTGAAACGATGAATCGTAGAATCTGATGTAATATTGAATAAATCGTGTCCGTGCATGCCGAATCGGAGTTTCTGTGCTAATTTCGCATATTCGCTTGCAAATGCACTGAGCTATCACGCGGAACAGCCATCCCGCACAGAAATAGACCTGTGAAACGAAGAATCATAGAATCTGATGTAATATTGAATAAATCGTGATCGTGCTTGCCGAATCGGAGTTTCTGTGTCAATTTCGTATATTTGCATGCAAATGCACTGATCGAGCACGCGAAACAGCGATTCCGCACTGAAATTCACTTGTGAAACGACGAATCGTCGAATCTGACATAAACTTGAATCAATCGTGTCCGTGCTTGTTGAATCGGTGTTTCTGTGCCAATTTCGCATATTTGCAAGCAAATGAACTGATTTAGCACGCGGAACAGCGACCCCGCACAGAAATAGACTTGTGAAACGGAGAATCGTAGAATCTGATGTAATATTGAATAAATCGTGATCGTGCTTGCCGAATCGGAGTTTCTGTGTCAATTTCGCATATTTGCATGCAAATGAACTGATCTAGCACGCGGAACAGCGATCCCGCACAGAAATAGACTTGTGAAACGGAGAATAGTAGAATCTGATGTAATATTGAATAAATCGTGTCCGTGCTTGCCGAATCGGAGTTTCTGTGTCAATTTCGTATATTTGCATGCAAATGCACTGATCTAGCACGCGAAACAGCGATTCTGCACTGAAATTCACTTGTGAAACGAAGAACCGTCGAATCTGACATAAGGTCGAGTAAATCGTGATCGTGCTTGCCGAATCGGAGTTTCTGTGCCAATTTCGCATATTCTCATGCAAATGCACTGAGCTATCACGTGGAACAGCGGTCCCGCACAGAAATACACTTCTGAAACGAAGAATCGTCGAATCTGACATAAGTCGAATAAATCGTGACCGTGCTTGGCGCATCAGAGTTTCTGTGCCAATTTCGCATATCGGCATGCAAATGAACTGATCTAGCACGCGAAACAGCGATTCCGCCCTGAAATACACTTCTGAAACGAAAAACAGTCGAATCTGACATAAGGTCGAATAAATCGTCACTGTGCTTGCCGAATCGGAGTTTCTGTGCCTTTTTCGCATATCTGCATGCAAATGAACTGATGTAGCACGCGAAACAGCGATACCGCACTGAAATACACTTCTGAAACGAAGAATCGTAGAATCTGATGTATATTGAATAAATCGTGATCGTGCTTGCCGAATTGGAGTTTCTATGTCAATTTCGCATATTCGCATGCAAATGAACTGATTTAGCACGCGAAACAACGATCCCGCACAGCACTAGACTTGTGAAACAATGAACCGTAGAATCTGATGTAATATCGAATAAATCGTCTCCGTGCATGCCGAATCGGAGTTTCTGTCCCAATTTCGTACATTTGCATGCAAATGCACTGAGCTATCACGCGGAACAGCGATCCCGCACAGAAATAGACTTGTGAAACGGAGAATCGTAGAATCTGATGTAATATTGAATAAATCGTGTCCGTGCTTGCCGAATCGGACTTTCTGTGCCAATTTCGCATATTTGCAAGCAAATGAACTGATTTAGCACGCGAAAGAGCGATCCCGCACAGAAATAGACTTGTGAAACGATGAATCGTAGAATCTGATGTAATATTGAATAAATCGTGTCCGTGCATGCCGAATCGGAATTTCTGTGCAAATTTCGCATATTCGCATGCAAATGCACTGATCTAGCACGCGAAACAGCGATTCCGCACTGAAATTCACTTGTGAAACCACAAATCGTCGAATCTGACATAAACTTGAATCAATCGTGTCCGTGCTTGTCGAATCGGTGTTTCTGTGCCGATTTCGCATATTTGCATGCAAATGAACTGATCTAGCACGCGAAACAGCGATTCCGCCCTGAAATACACTTCTGAAACGAAAAACCGTCGAATCTGACATAAGGTCGAATAAATCGTGTCCGTGCTTGTTGAATCGGTGTTTCTGTGCCACTTTCGCATATTTGCATGCAAATGAACTGATCTAGCACACGAAACTGCGATCCCGCACAGAAATACACTTCTGAAACGAAGAATCGTCGAATCTGACATAAGCCCGAATAAATCGTGATCGTGCTTGCCGAATCGGAGTTTCTGTGCCAATTTCGCATATTCGCATGCCAATGCACTGAGCTATCACGCGGAACAGCGATCCCGCACAGAAATACACTTCTGAAACGAAGAATCGTCGAATCTGACATAAGCCCGAATAAATCGTGATCGTGCTTGCCGAATCGGAGTTTCTGTGCCAATTTCGCATATTCGCATGCCAATGCACTGAGCTATCACGCGGAACAGCGATCCCGCACAGAAATACACTTCTGAAACGAAGAATCGTCGAATCTGACATGAGGTCAAATAAATCGTGACCGTGCTCGCCGAATCGGAGTTTCTGTGCCAATTTCGTATATTTGCATGCAAATGAACTGATCTAGCACGCGAAACAGCGATACCGCACTGAAATACACTTCTGAAACGAAGAATCGTCGAATCTGACATAAGGTCGAATAAATCGTGTCCGTGCTTGCCGAATCGGAGTTTCTGTGCCAATTTCGCATATTTGCAAGCAAATGAACTGATTTAGCACGCGAAAGAGCGATCCCGCACAGAAATAGACTTGTGAAACGATGAATCGTAGAATCTGACATGAGGTCAAATAAATCGTGACCGTGCTCGCCGAATCGGAGTTTCTGTGCCAATTTCGTATATTTGCATGCAAATGAACTGATCTAGCACGCGAAACAGCGATACCGCACTGAAATACACTTCTGAAACGAAGAATCGTCGAATCTGACATAAGGTCGAATAAATCGTGTCCGTGCTTGCCGAATCGGAGTTTCTGTGCCAATTTCGCATATTTGCAAGCAAATGAACTGATTTAGCACGCGAAAGAGCGATCCCGCACAGAAATAGACTTGTGAAACGATGAATCGTAGAATCTGATGAAATATTGAATAAATCGTGTCCGTGCATGCCGAATCGGAGTTTCTGTGCTAATTTCGCATATTCGCTTGCAAATGCACTGAGCTATCACGCGGAACAGCCATCCCGCACAGAAATAGACCTGTGAAACGAAGAATCGTAGAATCTGATGTAATATTGAATAAATCGTGATCGTGCTTGCCGAATCGGAGTTTCTGTGTCAATTTCGTATATTTGCATGCAAATGCACCGATCGAGCACGCGAAACAGCGATTCCGCACTGAAATTCACTTGTGAAACGACGAATCGTCGAATCTGACATAAACTTGAATCAATCGTGTCCGTGCTTGTTGAATCGGTGTTTCTGTGCCAATTTCGCATATTTGCAAGCAAATGAACTGATTTAGCACGCGGAACAGCGATCCCGCACAGAAATAGACTTGTGAAACGGAGAATCGTAGAATCTGATGTAATATTGAATAAATCGTGTCCGTGCCTGCCGAATCGGAGTTTCTGTGCCAATTTCGCATATTTGCAAGCAAATGAACTGATTTAGCACGCGAAAGAGCGATCCCGCACAGAAATAGACTTGTGAAACGAAGAATCGTAGAATCTGATGTAATATTGAATAAATCGTGTCCGTGCATGCCGAATCGGAGTTTCTGTGCTAATTTCGCATATTCGCTTGCAAATGCACTGAGCTATCACGCGGAACAGCCATCCCGCACAGAAATAGACCTGTGAAACGAAGAATCGTAGAATCTGATGTAGTATTGAATAAATCGTGATCGTGCTTGCCGAATCGGAGTTTCTGTGTCAATTTCGTATATTTGCATGCAAGTGCACTGATCTAGCACGCGAAACAGCGATTCCGCACTGAAATACACTTCTGAAACGAAGAATCGTCGAATCTGACATAAGGTCGAATAAATCGTGACCGTGCTTGCCGAATCGGAGTTTCTGTCCCAATTTCGCATATTTGCAAGCAAATGAACTGATTTAGCACGCGGAACAGCGACCCCGCACAGAAATAGACTTGTGAAACGGAGAATCGTAGAATCTGATGTAATATTGAATAACTCGTGTCCGTGCCTGCCGAATCGGAGTTTCTGTGCCAATTTCGCATATTTGCAAGCAAATGAACTGATTTAGCACGCGAAAGAGCGATCCCGCACAGAAATAGACTTGTGAAACGAAGAATCGTAGAATCTGATGTAATATTGAATAAATCGTGATCGTGCTTGCCGAATCGGAGTTTCTGTGTCAATTTCGCATATTTGCATGCAAATGAACTGATCTAGCACGCGGAACAGCGATCCCGCACAGAAATAGACTTGTGAAACGGAGAATAGTAGAATCTGATGTAATATTGAATAAATCGTGTCCGTGCTTGCCGAATCGGAGTTTCTGTGTCAATTTCGTATATTTGCATGCAAATGCACTGATCTAGCACGCGAAACAGCGATTCCGCACTGAAATTCACTTGTGAAACGAAGAACCGTCGAATCTGACATAAGGTCGAGTAAATCGTGATCGTGCTTGCCGAATCGGAGTTTCTGTGCCAATTTCGCATATTCTCATGCAAATGCACTGAGCTATCACGTGGAACAGCGGTCCCGCACAGAAATACACTTCTGAAACGAAGAATCGTCGAGTCTGACATAAGTCGAATAAATCGTGACCGTGCTTGGCGCATCAGAGTTTCTGTGCCAATTTCGCATATCTGCATGCAAATGAACTGATCTAGCACGCGAAACAGCGATGCCGCACTGAAATACACTTCTGAAACGAAGAATCGTCTAATCTGACATGAGGTCGAATAAATCGTCACCGTGCTTGCCGAATCGGAGTTTCTGTGCCAATTTCGCATATCGGCATGCAAATGAACTGATCTAGCACGCGAAACAGCGATTCCGCCCTGAAATACACTTCTGAAACGAAAAACAGTCGAATCTGACATAAGGTCGAATAAATCGTCACCGTGCTTGCCGAATCGGAGTTTCTGTGCCTTTTTCGCATATCTGCATGCAAATGAACTGATGTAGCACGCGAAACAGCGATACCGCACTGAAATACACTTCTGAAACGAAGAATCGTAGAATCTGATGTAATATTGAATAAATCGTGATCGTGCTTGCCGAATTGGAGTTTCTATGTCAATTTCGCATATTCGCATGCAAATGAACTGATTTAGCACGCGAAACAACGATCCCGCACAGCACTAGACTTGTGAAACAATGAACCGTAGAATCTGATGTAATATCGAATTAATCGTCTCCGTGCATGCCGAATCGGAGTTTCTGTCCCAATTTCGTACATTTGCATGCAAATGCACTGAGCTATCACGCGGAACAGCGATCCCGCACAGAAATAGACTTGTGAAACGGAGAATCGTAGAATCTGATGTAATATTGAATAAATCGTGTCCGTGCTTGCCGAATCGGACTTTCTGTGCCAATTTCGCATATTTGCAAGCAAATGAACTGATTTAGCACGCGAAAGAGCGATCCCGCACAGAAATAGACTTGTGAAACGATGAATCGTAGAATCTGATGTAATATTGAATAAATCGTGTCCGTGCATGCCGAATCGGAATTTCTGTGCCAATTTCGCATATTCGCATGCAAATGCACTGATCTAGCACGCGAAACAGCGATTCCGCACTGAAATTCACTTGTGAAACCACAAATCGTCGAATCTGACATAAACTTGAATCAATCGTGTCCGTGCTTGTCGAATCGGTGTTTCTGTGCCGATTTCGCATATTTGCATGCAAATGAACTGATCTAGCACGCGAAACAGCGATTCCGCCCTGAAATACACTTCTGAAACGAAAAACCGTCGAATCTGACATAAGGTCGAATAAATCGTGTCCGTGCTTGTTGAATCGGTGTTTCTGTGCCACTTTCGCATATTTGCATGCAAATGAACTGATCTAGCACACGAAACAGCGATCCCGCACAGAAATACACTTCTGAAACGAAGAATCGTCGAATCTGACATAAGCCCGAATAAATCGTGATCGTGCTTGCCGAATCGGAGTTTCTGTGCCAATTTCGCATATTCGCATGCCAATGCACTGAGCTATCACGCGGAACAGCGATCCCGCACAGAAATACACTTCTGAAACGAAGAATCGTCGAATCTGACATAAGCCCGAATAAATCGTGATCGTGCTTGCCGAATCGGAGTTTCTGTGCCAATTTCGCATATTCGCATGCCAATGCACTGAGCTATCACGCGGAACAGCGATCCCGCACAGAAATACACTTCTGAAACGAAGAATCGTCGAATCTGACATGAGGTCAAATAAATCGTGACCGTGCTCGCCGAATCGGAGTTTCTGTGCCAATTTCGTATATTTGCATGCAAATGAACTGATCTAGCACGCGAAACAGCGATACCGCACTGAAATACACTTCTGAAACGAAGAATCGTCGAATCTGACATAAGGTCGAATAAATCGTGTCCGTGCTTGCCGAATCGGAGTTTCTGTGCCAATTTCGCATATTTGCAAGCAAATGAACTGATTTAGCACGCGAAAGAGCGATCCCGCACAGAAATAGACTTGTGAAACGATGAATCGTAGAATCTGATGTAATATTGAATAAATCGTGTCCGTGCATGCCGAATCGGAGTTTCTGTGCTAATTTCGGATATTCGCTTGCAAATGCACTGAGCTATCACGCGGAACAGCCATCCCGCACAGAAATAGACCTGTGAAACGAAGAATCGTAGAATCTGATGTAATATTGAATAAATCGTGATCGTGCTTGCCGAATCGGAGTTTCTGTGTCAATTTCGTATATTTGCATGCAAATGCACTGATCTAGCACGCGAAACAGCGATTCCGCACTGAAATACTCTTCTGAAACGAAGAATCGTCGAATCTGACATAAGGTCGAATAAATCGTGACCGTGCTCGCCGAATCGGAGTTTCTGTGCCAATTTCGCATATTCGCTTGCAAATGCACTGAGCTATCACGCGGAACAGCGATCCCGCACAGAAACAGACTTGTGAAACGGAGAATCGTAGAATCTGATGTAATATTGAATAAATCGTGTCCGTGCTTGCCGAATCGGAGTTTCTGTGCCAATTTCGCATATTTGCAAGCAAATGAACTGATTTAGCACGCGAAAGAGCGATCCCGCACAGAAATAGACTTGTGAAACGATGAATCGTAGAATCTGATGTAATATTGAATAAATCGTGTCCGTGCATGCCGAATCGGAGTTTCTGTGCTAATTTCGGATATTCGCTTGCAAATGCACTGAGCTATCACGCGGAACAGCCATCCCGCACAGAAATAGACATGTGAAACGAAGAATCGTAGAATCTGATGTAATATTGAATAAATCGTGATCGTGCTTGCCGAATCGGAGTTTCTGTGTCAATTTCGTATATTTGCATGCAAATGCACTGATCTAGCACGCGAAACAGCGATTCCGCACTGAAATACTCTTCTGAAACGAAGAATCGTCGAATCTGACATAAGGTCGAATAAATCGTGACCGTGCTTGCCGAATCGGAGTTTCTGTGCCAATTTCGCATATTCGCTTGCAAATGCACTGAGCTATCACGCGGAACAGCGATCCCGCACAGAAATAGACTTGTGAAACGGAGAATCGTAGAATCTGATGTAATATTGAATAAATCGTGTCCGTGCTTGCCGAATCGGAGTTTCTGTGAAAATTTCGCATATTTGCAAGCACATGAACTGATTTAGCACGCGAAAGAGCGATCCCGCACAGAAATAGACTTGTGAAACGATGAATCGTAGAATCTGGTGTAATATTGAATAAATCGTGTCCGTGCATGCCGAATCGGAGTTTCTGTGCTAATTTCGCATATTCGCTTGCAAATGCACTGTGCTATCACGCGGAACAGCCATCCCGCACAGAAATAGACCTGTGAAACGAAGAATCGTAGAATCTGATGTAATATTGAATAAATCGTGATCGTGCTTGCGGAATCGGAGTTTCTGTGTCAATTTCGTATATTTGCATGCAAATGCAATGATCTAGCACGCGAAACAGCGATTCCGCACTGAAACACACTTCTGAAACGAAGAATCGTCGAATCTGACATAAGGTCGAATAAATCGTGACCGTGCTTGCCGAATCGGAGTTTCTGAGCCAATTTCGCATATTCGCATGCAAATGCACTGAGCTATCACGCGGAGCAGCGATCCCGCACAGAAATAGACTTGTGAAACGGAGAATCGTAGAATCTGATGTAATATTGAATAAATCGTGTCCGTGCTTGCCGAATCGGAGTTTCTATGCCAATTTCGCATATTTGCAAGCAAATGAACTGATTTAGCACGCGAAAGAGCGATCCCGCACAGAAATAGACTTGTGAAACGATGAATCGTAGAATCTGATGTAATATTGAATAAATGGTGTCCGTGCATGCCGAATCGGAGTTTCTGTGCTAATTTCGCATATTCGCTTGCAAATGCACTGAGCTATCACGCGAAACAGCGATTCCGCACTGAAATTCACTTGTGAAACGACGAATCGTCGAATCTGACAAAAACTTGAATCAATCGTGTCCGTGCTTGTCGAATCGGTGTTTCTGTGCCGATTTCGCATATTTGCATGCAAATGAACTGATCTAGCACGCGAAACAGCGATTCCGCCCTGAAATACACTTCTGAAACGAAAAACCGTCGAATCTGACATAAGGTCGAATAAATCGTGTCCGTGCTTGTTGAATCGGTGTTTCTGTGCCACTTTCGCATATTTGCATGCAAATGAACTGATCTAGCACGTGGAACAGCGATCCTGCACAGAAATACACTTCTGAAACGAAGAACCGTCGAATCTGACATAAGGTCGAATAAATCGTGACCGTGCTCGCCGAATCGGAGTTTCTGTGTCAATTTCGCATATTTGCATGCAAATGCACTGAGCTATCACCCGGAACAGCGATCCCGCACAGAAATACATTTCTGAAACGAAGAATCGTCGAATCTGACATAAGCCCGAATAAATCGTGATCGTGCTTGCCGAATCGGAGTTTCTGTGCCAATTTCGCATATTCGCATGCCAATGCCCTGAGCTATCACGCGGAACAGCGATCCCGCACAGAAATAGACTTGTGAAACGGAGAATCGTAGAATCTGATGTAATATTGAATAAATCGTGTCCGTGCTTGCCGAATCGGAGTTTCTGTGAAAATTTCGCATATTTGCAAGCACATGAACTGATTTAGCACGCGAAAGAGCGATCCCGCACAGAAATAGACTTGTGAAACGATGAATCGTAGAATCTGGTGTAATATTGAATAAATCGTGTCCGTGCATGCCGAATCGGAGTTTCTGTGCTAATTTCGCATATTCGCTTGCAAATGCACTGTGCTATCACGCGGAACAGCCATCCCGCACAGAAATAGACCTGTGAAACGAAGAATCGTAGAATCTGATGTAATATTGAATAAATCGTGATCGTGCTTGCCGAATCGGAGTTTCTGTGTCAATTTCGTATATTTGCATGCAAATGCAATGATCTAGCACGCGAAACAGCGATTCCGCACTGAAACACACTTCTGAAACGAAGAATCGTCGAATCTGACATGAGGTCAAATAAATCGTGACCGTGCTAGCCGAATCGGAGTTTCTGTGCCAATTTCGTATATTTGCATGCAAATGCACTGATCTAGCACGTGGAACAGCGATCCTGCACAGAAATACACTTCTGAAACGAAGAACCGTCGAATCTGACATAAGGTCGAATAAATCGTGACCGTGCTCGCCGAATCGGAGTTTCTGTGTCAATTTCGCATATTTGCATGCAAATGCACTGAGCTATCACCCGGAACAGCGATCCCGCACAGAAATACACTTCTGAAACGAAGAATCGTCGAATCTGACATAAGCCCGAATAAATCGTGATCGTGCTTGCCGAATCGGAGTTTCTGTGCCAATTTCGCATATTCGCATGCCAATGCACTGAGCTATCACGCGGAACAGCGATCCCGCACAGAAATACACATCTGAAACGAAGAATCGTCGAATCTGACATGAGGTCAAATAAATCGTGACCGTGCTCGCCGAATCGGAGTTTCTGTGCCAATTTCGCATATTCGCTTGCAAATGCACTGAGCTATCACGCGGAACAGCGATCCCGCACAGAAACAGACTTGTGAAACGGAGAATCGTAGAATCTGATGTAATATTGAATAAATCGTGTCCGTGCTTGCCGAATCGGAGTTTCTGTGAAAATTTCGCATATTTGCAAGCACATGAACTGATTTAGCACGCGAAAGAGCGATCCCGCACAGAAATAGACTTGTGAAACGATGAATCGTAGAATCTGGTGTAATATTGAATAAATCGTGTCCGTGCATGCCGAATCGGAGTTTCTGTGCTAATTTCGCATATTCGCTTGCAAATGCACTGTGCTATCACGCGGAACAGCCATCCCGCACAGAAATAGACCTGTGAAACGAAGAATCGTAGAATCTGATGTAATATTGAATAAATCGTGATCGTGCTTGCCGAATCGGAGTTTCTGTGTCAATTTCGTATATTTGCATGCAAATGCAATGATCTAGCACGCGAAACAGCGATTCCGCACTGAAACACACTTCTGAAACGAAGAATCGTCGAATCTGACATGAGGTCAAATAAATCGTGACCGTGCTCGCCGAATCGGAGTTTCTGTGCCAATTTCGTATATTTGCATGCAAATGCACTGATCTAGCACGTGGAACAGCGATCCTGCACAGAAATACACTTCTGAAACGAAGAACCGTCGAATCTGACATGAGGTCAAATAAATCGTGACCGTGCTCGCCGAATCGGAGTTTCTGTGCCAATTTAGTATATTTGCATGCAAATGAACTGATCTAGCACGCGAAACAGCGATACCGCACTGAAATACACTTCTGAAACGAAGAATCGTCCAATCTGACATAAGGTCGAATAAATCGTGTCCGTGCTTGCCGAATCGGAGTTTCTGTGCCAATTTCGCATATTTGCAAGCAAATGAACTGATTTAGCACGCGAAAGAGCGATCCCGCACAGAAATAGACTTGTGAAACGATGAATCGTAGAATCTGATGTAATATTGAATAAATCGTGTCCGTGCATGCCGAATCGGAGTTTCTGTGCTAATTTCGGATATTCGCTTGCAAATGCACTGAGCTATCACGCGGAACAGCCATCCCGCACAGAAATAGACATGTGAAACGAAGAATCGTAGAATCTGATGTAATATTGAATAAATCGTGATCGTGCTTGCCGAATCGGAGTTTCTGTGTCAATTTCGTATATTTGCATGCAAATGCACTGATCTAGCACGCGAAACAGCGATTCCGCACTGAAATACTCTTCTGAAACGAAGAATCGTCGAATCTGACATAAGGTCGAATAAATCGTGACCGTGCTTGCCGAATCGGAGTTTCTGTGCCAATTTCGCATATTCGCTTGCAAATGCACTGAGCTATCACGCGGAACAGCGATCCCGCACAGAAATAGACTTGTGAAACGGAGAATCGTAGAATCTGATGTAATATTGAATAAATCGTGTCCGTGCTTGCCGAATCGGAGTTTCTGTGAAAATTTCGCATATTTGCAAGCACATGAACTGATTTAGCACGCGAAAGAGCGATCCCGCACAGAAATAGACTTGTGAAACGATGAATCGTAGAATCTGGTGTAATATTGAATAAATCGTGTCCGTGCATGCCGAATCGGAGTTTCTGTGCTAATTTCGCATATTCGCTTGCAAATGCACTGTGCTATCACGCGGAACAGCCATCCCGCACAGAAATAGACCTGTGAAACGAAGAATCGTAGAATCTGATGTAATATTGAATAAATCGTGATCGTGCTTGCGGAATCGGAGTTTCTGTGTCAATTTCGTATATTTGCATGCAAATGCAATGATCTAGCACGCGAAACAGCGATTCCGCACTGAAACACACTTCTGAAACGAAGAATCGTCGAATCTGACATAAGGTCGAATAAATCGTGACCGTGCTTGCCGAATCGGAGTTTCTGAGCCAATTTCGCATATTCGCATGCAAATGCACTGAGCTATCACGCGGAGCAGCGATCCCGCACAGAAATAGACTTGTGAAACGGAGAATCGTAGAATCTGATGTAATATTGAATAAATCGTGTCCGTGCTTGCCGAATCGGAGTTTCTATGCCAATTTCGCATATTTGCAAGCAAATGAACTGATTTAGCACGCGAAAGAGCGATCCCGCACAGAAATAGACTTGTGAAACGATGAATCGTAGAATCTGATGTAATATTGAATAAATGGTGTCCGTGCATGCCGAATCGGAGTTTCTGTGCTAATTTCGCATATTCGCTTGCAAATGCACTGAGCTATCACGCGAAACAGCGATTCCGCACTGAAATTCACTTGTGAAACGACGAATCGTCGAATCTGACAAAAACTTGAATCAATCGTGTCCGTGCTTGTCGAATCGGTGTTTCTGTGCCGATTTCGCATATTTGCATGCAAATGAACTGATCTAGCACGCGAAACAGCGATTCCGCCCTGAAATACACTTCTGAAACGAAAAACCGTCGAATCTGACATAAGGTCGAATAAATCGTGTCCGTGCTTGTTGAATCGGTGTTTCTGTGCCACTTTCGCATATTTGCATGCAAATGAACTGATCTAGCACGTGGAACAGCGATCCTGCACAGAAATACACTTCTGAAACGAAGAACCGTCGAATCTGACATAAGGTCGAATAAATCGTGACCGTGCTCGCCGAATCGGAGTTTCTGTGTCAATTTCGCATATTTGCATGCAAATGCACTGAGCTATCACCCGGAACAGCGATCCCGCACAGAAATACATTTCTGAAACGAAGAATCGTCGAATCTGACATAAGCCCGAATAAATCGTGATCGTGCTTGCCGAATCGGAGTTTCTGTGCCAATTTCGCATATTCGCATGCCAATGCCCTGAGCTATCACGCGGAACAGCGATCCCGCACAGAAATAGACTTGTGAAACGGAGAATCGTAGAATCTGATATAATATTGAATAAATCGTGTCCGTGCTTGCCGAATCGGAGTTTCTGTGAAAATTTCGCATATTTGCAAGCACATGAACTGATTTAGCACGCGAAAGAGCGATCCCGCACAGAAATAGACTTGTGAAACGATGAATCGTAGAATCTGGTGTAATATTGAATAAATCGTGTCCGTGCATGCCGAATCGGAGTTTCTGTGCTAATTTCGCATATTCGCTTGCAAATGCACTGTGCTATCACGCGGAACAGCCATCCCGCACAGAAATAGACCTGTGAAACGAAGAATCGTAGAATCTGATGTAATATTGAATAAATCGTGATCGTGCTTGCCGAATCGGAGTTTCTGTGTCAATTTCGTATATTTGCATGCAAATGCAATGATCTAGCACGCGAAACAGCGATCCGCACTGAAACACACTTCTGAAACGAAGAATCGTCGAATCTGACATGAGGTCAAATAAATCGTGACCGTGCTAGCCGAATCGGAGTTTCTGTGCCAATTTCGTATATTTGCATGCAAATGCACTGATCTAGCACGTGGAACAGCGATCCTGCACAGAAATACACTTCTGAAACGAAGAACCGTCGAATCTGACATAAGGTCGAATAAATCGTGACCGTGCTCGCCGAATCGGAGTTTCTGTGTCAATTTCGCATATTTGCATGCAAATGCACTGAGCTATCACCCGGAACAGCGATCCCGCACAGAAATACACTTCTGAAACGAAGAATCGTCGAATCTGACATAAGCCCGAATAAATCGTGATCGTGCTTGCCGAATCGGAGTTTCTGTGCCAATTTCGCATATTCGCATGCCAATGCACTGAGCTATCACGCGGAACAGCGATCCCGCACAGAAATACACATCTGAAACGAAGAATCGTCGAATCTGACATGAGGTCAAATAAATCGTGACCGTGCTCGCCGAATCGGAGTTTCTGTGCCAATTTAGTATATTTGCATGCAAATGAACTGATCTAGCACGCGGAACAGCGATCCCGCACAGAAATAGACTTGTGAAACGGAGAATCGTAGAATCTGATGTAATATTGAATAAATCGTGTCCGTGCTTGCCGAATCGGAGTTTCTGTGAAAATTTCGCATATTTGCAAGCACATGAACTGATTTAGCACGCGAAAGAGCGATCCCGCACAGAAATAGACTTGTGAAACGATGAATCGTAGAATCTGGTGTAATATTGAATAAATCGTGTCCGTGCATGCCGAATCGGAGTTTCTGTGCTAATTTCGCATATTCGCTTGCAAATGCACTGTGCTATCACGCGGAACAGCCATCCCGCACAGAAATAGACCTGTGAAACGAAGAATCGTAGAATCTGATGTAATATTGAATAAATCGTGATCGTGCTTGCCGAATCGGAGTTTCTGTGTCAATTTCGTATATTTGCATGCAAATGCAATGATCTAGCACGCGAAACAGCGATTCCGCACTGAAACACACTTCTGAAACGAAGAATCGTCGAATCTGACATAAGGTCGAATAAATCGTGACCGTGCTTGCCGAATCGGAGTTCTGAGCCAATTTCGCATATTCGCATGCAAATGCACTGAGCTATCACGCGGAACAGCGATCCCGCACAGAAATAGACTTGTGAAACGGAGAATCGTAGAATCTGATGTAATATTGAATAAATCGTGTCCGTGCATGCCGAATCGGAGTTTCTGTGCTAATTTCGCATATTCGCTTGCAAATGCACTGATCGAGCACGCGAAACAGCGATTCCGCACTGAAATTCACTTGTGAAACGACGAATCGTCGAATCTGACAAAAACTTGAATCAATCGTGTCCGTGCTTGTTGAATCGGTGTTTCTGTGCCAATTTAGCATATTTGCAAGCAAATGAACTGATTTAGCACGCGAAAGAGCGATCCCGCACAGAAATAGACTTGTGAAACGAAGAATCGTAGAATCTGATGTAATATTGAATAAATCGTGATCGTGCTTGCCAAATCGGAGTTTCTGTGTCAATTTCGTATATTTGCATACAAATGCACTGATCGAGCACGCGAAACAGCGATTCCGCACTGAAATTCACTTGTGAAACGACGAATCGTCGAATCTTACATAAACTTGAATCAATCGTGTCCGTGCTTGTCGAATCGGTGTTTCTGTGCCGATTTCGCATATTTGCATGCAAATGAACTGATCTAGCACGCGAAACAGCGATTCCGCCTGAAATACACTTCTGAAACGAAAACCGTCGAATCTGACATAAGGTCGAATAAATCGTGTCCGTGCTTGTTGAATCGGTGTTTCTGTGCCACTTTCGCATATTTGCATGCAAATGAACTGATCTAGCACGTAGAACAGCGATCCTGCACAGAAATACACTTCTGAAACGAAGAACCGTCGAATCTGACATAAGGTCGAATAAATCGTGACCGTGCTCGCCGAATCGGAGTTTCTGTATCAATTTCGCATATTTGCATGCAAATGCACTGAGCTATCACCCGGAACAGCGATCCCGCACAGAAATACATTTCTGAAACGAAGAATCGTCGAATCTGACATAAGCCCGAATAAATCGTGATCGTGCTTGCCGAATCGGAGTTTCTGTGCCAATTTCGCATATTCGCATGCCAATGCCCTGAGCTATCACGCGGAACAGCGATCCCGCACAGAAATAGACTTGTGAAACGATGAATCGTAGAATCTGGTGTAATATTGAATAAATCGTGTCCGTGCATGCCGAATCGGAGTTTCTGTGCTAATTTCGCATATTCGCTTGCAAATGCACTGTGCTATCACGCGGAACAGCCATCCCGCACAGAAATAGACCTGTGAAACGAAGAATCGTAGAATCTGATGTAATATTGAATAAATCGTGATCGTGCTTGCCGAATCGGAGTTTCTGTGTCAATTTCGTATATTTGCATGCAAATGCAATGCTCTAGCACGCGAAACAGCGATTCCGCACTGAAACACACTTCTGAAACGAAGAATCGTCGAATCTGACATGAGGTCAAATAAATCGTGACCGTGCTAGCCGAATCGGAGTTTCTGTGCCATTTCGTATATTTGCATGCAAATGCACTGATCTAGCACGTGGAACAGCGATCCTGCACAGAAATACACTTCTGAAACGAAGAACCGTCGAATCTGACATAAGGTCGAATAAATCGTGACCGTGCTCGCCGAATCGGAGTTTCTGTGTCAATTTCGCATATTTGCATGCAAATGCACTGAGCTATCACCCGGAACAGCGATCCCGCACAGAAATACACTTCTGAAACGAAGAATCGTCGAATCTGACATAAGCCCGAATAAATCGTGATCGTGCTTGCCGAATCGGAGTTTCTGTGCCAATTTCGCATATTCGCATGCCAATGCACTGAGCTATCACGCGGAACAGCGATCCCGCACAGAAATACACATCTGAAACGAAGAATCGTCGAATCTGACATGAGGTCAAATAAATCGTGACCGTGCTCGCCGAATCGGAGTTTCTGTGCCAATTTAGTATATTTGCATGCAAATGAACTGATCTAGCACGCGAAACAGCGATACCGCACTGAAATACACTTCTGAAATGAAGAATCGTCGAATCTGACATAAGGTCGAATAAATCGTGTCCGTGCTTGCCGAATCGGAGTTTCTGTGCCAATTTCGCATATTTGCAAGCAAATGAACTGATTTAGCACGCGAAAGAGCGATCCCGCACAGAAATAGACTTGTGAAACGATGAATCGTAGAATCTGATGTAATATTGAGTAAATCGTGTCCGTGCATGCCGAATCGGAGTTTCTGTGCTAATTTCGGATATTCGCTTGCAAATGCACTGAGCTATCACGCGGAACAGCCATCCCGCACAGAAATAGACCTGTGAAACGAAGAATCGTAGAATCTGATGTAATATTGAATAAATCGTGATCGTGCTTGCCGAATCGGAGTTTCTGTGTCAATTTCGTATATTTGCATGCAAATGCACTGATCTAGCACGCGAAACAGCGATTCCGCACTGAAATACTCTTCTGAAACGAAGAATCGTCGAATCTGACATAAGGTCGAATAAATCGTGACCGTGCTTGCCGAATCGGAGTTTCTGTGCCAATTTCGCATATTCGCTTGCAAATGCACTGAGCTATCACGCGGAACAGCGATCCCGCACAGAAATAGACTTGTGAAACGGAGAATCGTAGAATCTGATGTAATATTGAATAAATCGTGTCCGTGCTTGCCGAATCGGAGTTTCTGTGAAAATTTCGCATATTTGCAAGCACATGAACTGATTTAGCACGCGAAAGAGCGATCCCGCACAGAAATAGACTTGTGAAACGATGAATCGTAGAATCTGGTGTAATATTGAATAAATCGTGTCCGTGCATGCCGAATCGGAGTTTCTGTGCTAATTTCGCATATTCGCTTGCAAATGCACTGTGCTATCACGCGGAACAGCCATCCCGCACAGAAATAGACCTGTGAAACGAAGAATCGTAGAATCTGATGTAATATTGAATAAATCGTGATCGTGCTTGCCGAATCGGAGTTTCTGTGTCAATTCCGTATATTTGCATGCAAATGCAATGATCTAGCACGCGAAACAGCGATTCCGCACTGAAACACACTTCTGAAACGAAGAATCGTCGAATCTGACATAAGGTCGAATAAATCGTGACCGTGCTTGCCGAATCGGAGTTTCTGAGCCAATTTCGCATATTCGCATGCAAATGCACTGAGCTATCACGCGGAACAGCGATCCCGCACAGAAATAGACTTGTGAAACGGAGAATCGTAGAATCTGATGTAATATTGAATAAATCGTGTCCGTGCTTGCCGAATCGGAGTTTTTGTGCCAATTTCGCATATTTGCAAGCAAATGAACTGATTTAGCACGCGAAAGAGCGATCCCGCACAGAAATAGACTTGTGAAACGATGAATCGTAGAATCTGATGTAATATTGAATAAATGGTGTCCGTGCATGCCGAATCGGAGTTTCTGTGCTAATTTCGCATATTCGCTTGCAAATGCACTGAGCTATCACGCGAAACAGCGATTCCGCACTGAAATTCACTTGTGAAACGACGAATCGTCGAATCTGACAAAAACTTGAATCAATCGTGTCCGTGCTTGTTGAATCGGTGTTTCTGTGCCAATTTAGCATATTTGCAAGCAAATGAACTGATTTAGCACGCGAAAGAGCGATCCCGCACAGAAATAGACTTGTGAAACGAAGAATCGTAGAATCTGATGTAATATTGAATAAATCGTGATCGTGCTTGCCAAATCGGAGTTTCTGTGTCAAAATTTCGTATATTTGCATACAAATGCACTGATCGAGCACGCGAAACAGCGATTCCGCACTGAAATTCACTTGTGAAACGACGAATCGTCGAATCTTACATAAACTTGAATCAATCGTGTCCGTGCTTGTCGAATCGGTGTTTCTGTGCCGGTTTCGCATATTTGCATGCAAATGAACTGATCTAGCACGCGAAACAGCGATTCCGCCCTGAAATACACTTCTGAAACGAAAAACCGTCGAATCTGACATAAGGTCGAATAAATCGTGTCCGTGCTTGTTGAATCGGTGTTTCTGTGCCACTTTCGCATATTTGCATGCAAATGAACTGATCTAGCACGTGGAACAGCGATCCTGCACAGAAATACACTTCTGAAACGAAGAACCGTCGAATCTGACGTAAGGTCGAATAAATCGTGACCGTGCTCGCCGAATCGGAGTTTCTGTGTCAATTTCGCATATTTGCATGCAAATGCACTGAGCTATCACCCGGAACAGCGATCCCGCACAGAAATACATTTCTGAAACGAAGAATCCGTCGAATCTGACATAAGCCCGAATAAATCGTGATCGTGCTTGCCGAATCGGAGTTTCTGTGCCAATTTCGCATATTCGCATGCCAATGCACAGAGCTATCACGCGGAACAGCGATCCCGCACAGAAATACACTTCTGAAACGAAGAATCGTCGAATCTGACATGAGGTCAAATAAATCGTGACCGTGCTCGCCGAATCGGAGTTTCTGTGCCAATTTCGTATATTTGCATGCAAATGCACTGATATAGCACGCGAAACAGTGATTCCGCACAGAAAATCACTTGTGAAACGAAGAATCGTAAAATCTGACATATACTTGAATCAATCGTGTGCGTGCTTATTGAATCGGAGTTTCTGTGCCAATTTCGTATATTTGCATGCAAATGAACTGATCTAGCACGCGAAACAGCAATACCGCACTGAAATACACTTCTGAAACGAAGAATCGTCGAATCTGACATAAGGTCGAATAAATCGTGTCCGTGCTTGCCGAATCGGAGTTTCTGTGCCAATTTCGCATATTTGCAAGCAAATGAACTGATTTAGCACGCGAAAGAGCGATCCCGCACAGAAATAGACTTGTGAAACGAAGAATCGTCGAATCTGACATAAGCCCGAATAAATCGTGATCGTGCTTGCCGAATCGGAGTTTCTGTGCCAATTTCGCATATTCGCATGCCAATGCACTGAGCTATCACGCGGAACAGCGATCCCGCACAGAAATACACATCTGAAACGAAGAATCGTCGAATCTGACATGAGGTCAAATAAATCGTGACCGTGCTCGCCGAATCGGAGTTTCTGTGCCAATTTAGTATATTTGCATGCAAATGAACTGATCTAGCACGCGGAACAGCGATCCCGCACAGAAATAGACTTGTGAAACGGAGAATCGTAGAATCTGATGTAATATTGAATAAATCGTGTCCGTGCTTGCCGAATCGGAGTTTCTGTGCTAATTTCGCATATTCGCTTGCAAATGCACTGAGCTATCACGCGGAACAGCCATCCCGCACAGAAATAGACCTGTGAAACGAAGAATCGTAGAATCTGATGTAATATTGAATAAATCGTGATCGTGCTTGCCGAATCGGAGTTTCTGTGTCAATTTCGTATATTTGCATGCAAATGCACTGATCTAGCAGGCGAAACAGCGATTCCGCACTGAAATACACTTCTGAAACGAAGAATCGTCGAATCTGACATAAGGTCGAATAAATCGTGACCGTGCTTGCCGAATCGGAGTTTCTGTGCCAATTTCGCATATTCGCTTGCAAATGCACTGAGCTATCACGCGGAACAGCGATCCCGCACAGAAATAGACTTGTGAAACGGAGAATCGTAGAATCTGATGTAATATTGAATAAATCGTGTCCGTGCTTGCCGAATCGGAGTTTCTGTGCCAATTTCGCATATTTGCAAGCAAATGAACTGATTTAGCACGCGAAAGAGCGATCCCGCACAGAAATAGACTTGTGAAACCGATGAATCGTAGAATCTGATGTAATATTGAATAAATCGTGTCCGTGCATGCCGAATCGGAATTTCTGTGCCAATTTCGCATATTCGCATGCAAATGCACTGATCTAGCACGCGAAACAGCGATTCCGCACTGAAATTCACTTGTGAAACCACAAATCGTCGAATCTGACATAAACTTGAATAAATCGTGATCGTGCTTGCCGAATCGGAGTTTCTGTGCCAATTTCGCATATTCGCATGCCAATGCACTGAGCTATCACGCGGAACAGCGATCCCGCACAGAAATACACTTCTGAAACGAAGAATCGTCGAATCTGACATGAGGTCAAATAAATCGTGACCGTGCTCGCCGAATCGGAGTTTCTGTGTCAATTTCGCATATTTGCAAGCAAATGAACTGATTTAGCACGCGAAAGAGCGATCCCCGCTCAGAAATAGACTTGTGAAACGATGAATCGTAGAATCTGATGTAATATTGAATAAATCGTGTCCGTGCATGCCGAATCGGAGTTTCTGTGCTAATTTCGCATATTCGCTTGCAAATGCACTGAGCTATCACGCGGAACAGCCATCCCGCACAGAAATAAACCTGTGAAACGAAGAATCGTAGAATCTGATATAATATTGAATAAATCATGATCGTGCTTGCCGAATCGGAGTTTCTGTGTCAATTACGTATATTTGCATGCAAATGCACTGATCGAGCACGCGAAACAGCGATTCCGCACTGAAATTCACTTGTGAAACGACGAATCGTCGAATCTGACATAAACTTGAATCAATCGTGTCCGTGCTTGTTGAATCGGTGTTTCTGTGCCAATTTCGCATATTTGCAAGCAAATGAACTGATTTAGCACGCGGAACAGCGATCCCGCACAGAAATAGACTTGTGAAACGGAGAATCGTAGAATCTGATGTAATATTGAATAAATCGTGTCCGTGGCTGCCGAATCGGAGTTTCTGTGCCAATTTCGCATATTTGCAAGCAAATGAACTGATTTAGCACGCGAAAGAGCGATCCCGCACAGAAATAGACTTGTGAAACGAAGAATCGTAGAATCTGATGTAATATTGAATAAATCGTGATCGTGCTTGCCGAATCGGAGTTTCTGTGTCAATTTCGTATATTTGCATGCAAATGCACTGATCGAGCACGCGAAACAGCGATTCCGCACTGAAATTCACTTGTGAAACGACGAATCGTCGAATCTGACATAAACTTGAATCAATCGTGTCCGTGCTTGTTGAATCGGTGTTTCTGTGCCAATTTCGCATATTTGCAAGCAAATGAACTGATTTAGCACGCGGAACAGCGATCCCGCACAGAAATAGACTTGTGAAACGGAGAATCGTAGAATCTGATGTAATATTGAATAAATCGTGTCCGTGCATGCCGAATCGGAGTTTCTGTGCTAATTTCGCATATTCGCTTGCAAATGCACTGAGCTATCACGCGGAACAGCCATCCCGCACAGAAATAGACCTGTGAAACGAAGAATCGTAGAATCTGATGTAGTATTGAATAAATCGTGATCGTGCTTGCCGAATCGGAGTTTCTGTGTCAATTTCGTATATTTGCATGCAAATGCACTGATCTAGCACGCGAAACAGCGATTCCGCACTGAAATACACTTCTGAAACGAAGAATCGTCGAATCTGACATAAGGTCGAATAAATCGTGACCGTTCTTGCCGAATCGGAGTTTCTGTCCCAATTTCGCATATTCGCATGCAAATGGACTGAGCTATCACGCGGAACAGCGATCCCGCACAGAAATAGACTTGTGAAACGGAGAATCGTAGAATCCGAGGTAATATTGAATAAATCGTGTCCGTGCTTGCCGAATCGGTGTTTCTGTGCCAATTTCGCATATTTGCAAGCAAATGAACTGATTAGCACGCGAAAGAGCGATCCCGCACAGAAATAGGACTTGTGAAACGAAGAATCGTAGAATCTGATGTAATATTGAATAAATCGTGTCCGTGCATGCCGAATCGGAGTTTCTGTGCCAATTTCGCATATTTGCAAGCAAATGAACTGATTTAGCACGCGAAAGAGCGATCCCGCACAGAAATAGACTTGTGAAACGAAGAATCGTAGAATCTGATGTAATATTGAATAAATCGTGATCGTGCTCGCCGAATCGGAGTTTCTGTGTCAATTTCGTATATTTGCATGCAAATGCACTGATCGAGCACGCGAAACAGCGATTCCGCACTGAAATTCACTTGTGAAACGACGAATCATCGAATCTGACATAAACTTGAATCAATCGTGTCCGTGCTTGTTGAATCGGTGTTTCTGTGCCAATTTCGCATATTTGCAAGCAAATGAACTGATTTAGCACGCGGAACAGCGATCCCGCACAGAAATAGACTTGTGAAACGGAGAATCGTAGAATCTGATGTAATATTGAATAAATCGTGTCCGTGCCTGCCGAATCGGAGTTTCTGTGCCAATTTCGCATATTTGCAAGCAAATGAACTGATTTAGCACGCGGAACAGCGATCCCGCACAGAAATAGACTTGTGAAACGATGAATCGTAGAATCTGGTGTAATATTGAATAAATCGTGTCCGTGCATGCCGAATCGGAGTTTCTGTGCTAATTTCGCATATTCGCTTGCAAATGCACTGTGCTATCACGCGGAACAGCCATCCCGCACAGAAATAGACCTGTGAAACGAAGAATCGTAGAATCTGATGTAATATTGAATAAATCGTGATCGTGCTTGCCGAATCGGAGTTTCTGTGTCAATTCCGTATATTTGCATGCAAATGCAATGATCTAGCACGCGAAACAGCGATTCCGCACTGAAACACACTTCTGAAACGAAGAATCGTCGAATCTGACATAAGGTCGAATAAATCGTGACCGTGCTTGCCGAATCGGAGTTTCTGAGCCAATTTCGCATATTCGCATGCAAATGCACTGAGCTATCACGCGGAACAGCGATCCCGCACAGAAATAGACTTGTGAAACGGAGAATCGTAGAATCTGATGTAATATTGAATAAATCGTGTCCGTGCTTGCCGAATCGGAGTTTTTGTGCCAATTTCGCATATTTGCAAGCAAATGAACTGATTTAGCACGCGAAAGAGCGATCCCGCACAGAAATAGACTTGTGAAACGATGAATCGTAGAATCTGATGTAATATTGAATAAATGGTGTCCGTGCATGCCGAATCGGAGTTTCTGTGCTAATTTCGCATATTCGCTTGCAAATGCACTGAGCTATCACGCGAAACAGCGATTCCGCACTGAAATTCACTTGTGAAACGACGAATCGTCGAATCTGACAAAAACTTGAATCAATCGTGTCCGTGCTTGTTGAATCGGTGTTTCTGTGCCAATTTAGCATATTTGCAAGCAAATGAACTGATTTAGCACGCGAAAGAGCGATCCCGCACAGAAATAGACTTGTGAAACGAAGAATCGTAGAATCTGATGTAATATTGAATAAATCGTGATCGTGCTTGCCAAATCGGAGTTTCTGTGTCAATTTCGTATATTTGCATACAAATGCACTGATCGAGCACGCGAAACAGCGATTCCGCACTGAAATTCACTTGTGAAACGACGAATCGTCGAATCTTACATAAACTTGAATCAATCGTGTCCGTGCTTGTCGAATCGGTGTTTCTGTGCCGGTTTCGCATATTTGCATGCAAATGAACTGATCTAGCACGCGAAACAGCGATTCCGCCCTGAAATACACTTCTGAAACGAAAAACCGTCGAATCTGACATAAGGTCGAATAAATCGTGTCCGTGCTTGTTGAATCGGTGTTTCTGTGCCACTTTCGCATATTTGCATGCAAATGAACTGATCTAGCACGTGGAACAGCGATCCTGCACAGAAATACACTTCTGAAACGAAGAACCGTCGAATCTGACATAAGGTCGAATAAATCGTGACCGTGCTCGCCGAATCGGAGTTTCTGTGTCAATTTCGCATATTTGCATGCAAATGCACTGAGCTATCACCCGGAACAGCGATCCCGCACAGAAATACATTTCTGAAACGAAGAATCGTCGAATCTGACATAAGCCCGAATAAATCGTGATCGTGCTTGCCGAATCGGAGTTTCTGTGCCAATTTCGCATATTCGCATGCCAATGCACAGAGCTATCACGCGGAACAGCGATCCCGCACAGAAATACACTTCTGAAACGAAGAATCGTCGAATCTGACATGAGGTCAAATAAATCGTGACCGTGCTCGCCGAATCGGAGTTTCTGTGCCAATTTCGTATATTTGCATGCAAATGCACTGATATAGCACGCGAAACAGTGATTCCGCACAGAAAATCACTTGTGAAACGAAGAATCGTAAAATCTGACATAAACTTGAATCAATCGTGTGCGTGCTTATTGAATCGGAGTTTCTGTGCCAATTTCGTATATTTGCATGCAAATGAACTGATCTAGCACGCGAAACAGCAATACCGCACTGAAATACACTTCTGAAACGAAGAATCGTCGAATCTGACATAAGGTCGAATAAATCGTGTCCGTGCTTGCCGAATCGGAGTTTCTGTGCCAATTTCGCATATTTGCAAGCAAATGAACTGATTTAGCACGCGAAAGAGCGATCCCGCACAGAAATAGACTTGTGAAACGAAGAATCGTCGAATCTGACATAAGCCCGAATAAATCGTGATCGTGCTTGCCGAATCGGAGTTTCTGTGCCAATTTCGCATATTCGCATGACAATGCACTGAGCTATCACGCGGAACAGCGATCCCGCACAGAAATACACATCTGAAACGAAGAATCGTCGAATCTGACATGAGGTCAAATAAATCGTGACCGTGCTCGCCGAATCGGAGTTTCTGTGCCAATTTAGTATATTTGCATGCAAATGAACTGATCTAGCACGCGGAACAGCGATCCCGCACAGAAATAGACTTGTGAAACGGAGAATCGTAGAATCTGATGTAATATTGAATAAATCGTGTCCGTGCTTGCCGAATGGGAGTTTCTGTGCTAATTTCGCATATTCGCTTGCAAATGCACTGAGCTATCACGCGGAACAGCCATCCCGCACAGAAATAGACCTGTGAAACGAAGAATCGTAGAATCTGATGTAATATTGAATAAATCGTGATCGTGCTTGCCGAATCGGAGTTTCTGTGTCAATTTCGTATATTTGCATGCAAATGCACTGATCTAGCAGGCGAAACAGCGATTCCGCACTGAAATACACTTCTGAAACGAAGAATCGTCGAATCTGACATAAGGTCGAATAAATCGTGACCGTGCTTGCCGAATCGGAGTTTCTGTGCCAATTTCGCATATTCGCTTGCAAATGCACTGAGCTATCACGCGGAACAGCGATCCCGCACAGAAATAGACTTGTGAAACGGAGAATCGTAGAATCTGATGTAATATTGAATAAATCGTGTCCGTGCTTGCCGAATCGGAGTTTCTGTGCCAATTTCGCATATTTGCAAGCAAATGAACTGATTTAGCACGCGAAAGAGCGATCCCGCACAGAAATAGACTTGTGAAACGATGAATCGTAGAATCTGATGTAATATTGAATAAATCGTGTCCGTGCATGCCGAATCGGAATTTCTGTGCCAATTTCGCATATTCGCATGCAAATGCACTGATCTAGCACGCGAAACAGCGATTCCGCACTGAAATTCACTTGTGAAACCACAAATCGTCGAATCTGACATAAACTTGAATAAATCGTGATCGTGCTTGCCGAATCGGAGTTTCTGTGCCAATTTCGCATATTCGCATGCCAATGCACTGAGCTATCACGCGGAACAGCGATCCCGCACAGAAATACACTTCTGAAACGAAGAATCGTCGAATCTGACATGAGGTCAAATAAATCGTGACCGTGCTCGCCGAATCGGAGTTTCTGTGTCAATTTCGCATATTTGCAAGCAAATGAACTGATTTAGCACGCGAAAGAGCGATCCCGCTCAGAAATAGACTTGTGAAACGATGAATCGTAGAATCTGATGTAATATTGAATAAATCGTGTCCGTGCATGCCGAATCGGAGTTTCTGTGCTAATTTCGCATATTCGCTTGCAAATGCACTGAGCTATCACGCGGAACAGCCATCCCGCACAGAAATAAACCTGTGAAACGAAGAATCGTAGAATCTGATATAATATTGAATAAATCATGATCGTGCTTGCCGAATCGGAGTTTCTGTGTCAATTACGTATATTTGCATGCAAATGCACTGATCGAGCACGCGAAACAGCGATTCCGCACTGAAATTCACTTGTGAAACGACGAATCGTCGAATCTGACATAAACTTGAATCAATCGTGTCCGTGCTTGTTGAATCGGTGTTTCTGTGCCAATTTCGCATATTTGCAAGCAAATGAACTGATTTAGCACGCGGAACAGCGATCCCGCACAGAAATAGACTTGTGAAACGGAGAATCGTAGAATCTGATGTAATATTGAATAAATCGTGTCCGTGGCTGCCGAATCGGAGTTTCTGTGCTAATTTCGCATATTCGCTTGCAAATGCACTGAGCTATCACGCGGAACAGCCATCCCGCACAGAAATACACCTGTGAAACGAAGAATCGTAGAATCTGATGTAATATTGAATAAATCGTGTCCGTGCTTGTTGAATCGGTGTTTCTGTGCCAATTTCGCATATTTGCAAGCAAATGAACTGATTTAGCACGCGGAACAGCGATCCCGCACAGAAATAGACTTGTGAAACGGAGAATCGTAGAATCTGATGTAATATTGAATAAATCGTGTCCGTGCCTGCCGAATCGGAGTTTCTGTGCCAATTTCGCATATTTGCAAGCAAATGAACTGATTTAGCACGCGGAACAGCGATCCCGCACAGAAATAGACTTGTGAAACGGAGAATCGTAGAATCTGATGTAATATTGAATAAATCGTGTCTGTGCCTGCCGAATCGGAGTTTCTGTGCCAATTTCGCATATTTGCAAGCAAATGAACTGATTTAGCACGCGAAAGAGCGATCCCGCACAGAAATAGACTTGTGAAACGAAGAATCGTAGAATCTGATGTAATATTGAATAAATCGTGTCCGTGCATGCCGAATCGGAGTTTCTGTGCTAATTTCGCATATTCGCTTGCAAATGCACTGAGCTATCACGCGGAACAGCCATCCCGCACAGAAATAGACCTGTGAAACGAAGAATCGTAGAATCTGATGTAGTATTGAATAAATCGTGATCGTGCTTGCCGAATCGGAGTTTCTGTGTCAATTTCGTATATTTGCATGCAAATGCACTGATCTAGCACGCGAAACAGCGATTCCGCACTGAAATACACTTCTGAAACGAAGAATCGTCGAATCTGACATAAGGTCGAATAAATCGTGACCGTTCTTGCCGAATCGGAGTTTCTGTCCCAATTTCGCATATTCGCATGCAAATGGACTGAGCTATCACGCGGAACAGCGATCCCGCACAGAAATAGACTTGTGAAACGGAGAATCGTAGAATCTGATGTAATATTGAATAAATCGTGTCCGTGCTTGCCGAATCGGAGTTTTTGTGCCAATTTCGCATATTTGCAAGCAAATGAACTGATTTAGCACGCGAAAGAGCGATCCCGCACAGAAATAGACTTGTGAAACGATGAATCGTAGAATCTGATGTAATATTGAATAAATGGTGTCCGTGCATGCCGAATCGGAGTTTCTGTGCTAATTTCGCATATTCGCTTGCAAATGCACTGAGCTATCACGCGAAACAGCGATTCCGCACTGAAATTCACTTGTGAAACGACGAATCGTCGAATCTGACAAAAACTTGAATCAATCGTGTCCGTGCTTGTTGAATCGGTGTTTCTGTGCCAATTTAGCATATTTGCAAGCAAATGAACTGATTTAGCACGCGAAAGAGCGATCCCGCACAGAAATAGACTTGTGAAACGAAGAATCGTAGAATCTGATGTAATATTGAATAAATCGTGATCGTGCTTGCCAAATCGGAGTTTCTGTGTCAATTTCGTATATTTGCATACAAATGCACTGATCGAGCACGCGAAACAGCGATTCCGCACTGAAATTCACTTGTGAAACGACGAATCGTCGAATCTTACATAAACTTGAATCAATCGTGTCCGTGCTTGTCGAATCGGTGTTTCTGTGCCGGTTTCGCATATTTGCATGCAAATGAACTGATCTAGCACGCGAAACAGCGATTCCGCCCTGAAATACACTTCTGAAACGAAAAACCGTCGAATCTGACATAAGGTCGAATAAATCGTGTCCGTGCTTGTTGAATCGGTGTTTCTGTGCCACTTTCGCATATTTGCATGCAAATGAACTGATCTAGCACGTGGAACAGCGATCCTGCACAGAAATACACTTCTGAAACGAAGAACCGTCGAATCTGACATAAGGTCGAATAAATCGTGACCGTGCTCGCCGAATCGGAGTTTCTGTGTCAATTTCGCATATTTGCATGCAAATGCACTGAGCTATCACCCGGAACAGCGATCCCGCACAGAAATACATTTCTGAAACGAAGAATCGTCGAATCTGACATAAGCCCGAATAAATCGTGATCGTGCTTGCCGAATCGGAGTTTCTGTGCCAATTTCGCATATTCGCATGCCAATGCACAGAGCTATCACGCGGAACAGCGATTCCGCACTGAAATTCACTTGTGAAACGACGAATCGTCGAATCTGACATAAACTTGAATCAATCGTGTCCGTGCTTGTTGAATCGGTGTTTCTGTGACAATTTCGCATATTTGCAAGCAAATGAACTGATTTAGCACGCGGAACAGCGATCCCGCACAGAAATAGACTTGTGAAACGGAGAATCGTAGAATCTGATGTAATATTGAATAAATCGTGTCCGTGGCTGCCGAATCGGAGTTTCTGTGCTAATTTCGCATATTCGCTTGCAAATGCACTGAGCTATCACGCGGAACAGCCATCCCGCACAGAAATACACCTGTCAAACGAAGAATCGTAGAATCTGATGTAATATTGAATAAATCGTGTCCGTGCTTGTTGAATCGGTGTTTCTGTGCCAATTTCGCATATTTGCAAGCAAATGAACTGATTTAGCACGCGGAACAGCGATCCCGCACAGAAATAGACTTGTGAAACGGAGAATCGTAGAATCTGATGTAATATTGAATAAATCGTGTCCGTGCCTGCCGAATCGGAGTTTCTGTGCCAATTTCGCATATTTGCAAGCAAATGAACTGATTTAGCACGCGGAACAGCGATCCCGCACAGAAATAGACTTGTGAAACGGAGAATCGTAGAATCTGATGTAATATTGAATAAATCGTGTCTGTGCCTGCCGAATCGGAGTTTCTG
>NW_027469958.1:0-50893 GCF_051020765.1 Lasioglossum baleicum | reverse complement strand
GTCGGATCGATATCGTTCATACAGCGTGCGGATGAAAGTCGTGGCGATTTGGGATCCGGCTAAACGTAAAACCGAAGCCGAGGAGGAAATATCTGCATCGATGACACGCGGTGAAGTTTAGACGAAGCAACGCGTTGCAGGGGCTCGGCACGGGGAAAACGCGGTAGGTGGAATTTTATCAGGTAAAATCGTCGAAAAGCGGCCTCAAAGGGAAGAGTAACGGTGATCGATCAAAGAAAATATATTTATAAAATTCATGACAGACGTCTGGCTCCGGTTAATCGGTTTCCCGTGGACGTTGATCAATTTCACCTGGAAAAAGCGGAGAGGAGAGACACGAGCTCAGCGAAACTTCTCTATCGCACCTTCGCCCTCTTCATTATCGCATCTACCCTCTGCACACCCCCTTCATCCCGGCCGATCTCTTTCCCTCTCACTGCCGCCGTTTTCGCCCTCCGCCCCGATCCCGGCTCCGGCCCTACCAAGGCCCGCCTTTTTGGAGTGGAAAGAAAAATGTCCCTTCGGGCAGAAGTCTGGTAGCTTCCGCCGTCCGAGACACGCGCCGCATTATCGCCTCCCCTTCGATCCCAATCCTCGCGTCAATGCCGCCACCTCCGCCTTTTCTCACTCCGACCTGCCCTTCCTGCTAAAGATACGCAAAGTGAGCGCGCGCTCTCTCTCTCGCTCTTTCTCTGTGCCGGTGTGCAGAATTACGCGCTTCTCTCCTCTACCCTACCTGCGGCGCAATATAGTCCCGCGTTCATGCACACGCGCGGAACGATAGATAGAAGTGGATGGAGATAGGAACGCGGAAGGTAACCGAGAGACCGAGCCTGGCGTCATAATGTACGCGAATACGGATGCTTGGAGCCACCTAGACGTGAAGAAAAGAGGGAAAAAAAGAGAAAAATGAACGCGGCGCGAATGGAAGAAAGAAAGAAGAAGAGACCGGAGTGGAGTCCTGCACTCTCAGCCCGTTCACCACCTCTCTCTCGGTGTGTCCTCTGCGGTAGTTCATCCGTGTGTCGCGTGTACTTACGTGTTCCACGTTAGTGGCCTGTACCCTCGACTTTGTCGTGCACGTACTGCAGGACAGTACATTAGGTACCTGCACGTATATATAGGTACCAAATGGTAAATGAGAGGGTAGACGCGAGGTCTGGACGCCCGCAAGCTAGCAGCGACCCAAAGCTTTGTCTACGGGGCTGTATGTGCCGTCACACGTATTCGACCAATTGACCGACCGTCGCGTCGCGACGAGCGATGCCGAACGAACAACGGCGACGTCCAACCGAGAAGTTTCTAGGATCTCTCATTCGACTCCTTGCCACGCAAATTCCATTCGAGGAGGAAGGAAAAATCGGGAAAACTCGAAAGGGGAATTCCTATTTTCCGGCGTACCCGCCCGATGGCTGGTCGGTTTCTCCTTTCGAACCGAATTTCGCGCCAATGCCGCTTTAATGCCGCGCAATAGTAATAATCACCCGTTCGAATTTATTCGCGCGAACGTTTTAATGGCTGACCGGACAATATTTTCTGGACCGATTCATATAGTCGTTCGAATCGATGATTTATCGGCTGGCGTGAAACGTTTTCGAAGGCAGCGGATGAAAAAAAAAGAAAAAAGAGAGGAGAGAAAAGAAATTAGTGTGGGCGGGGGGAGGGGAACGGAAGACAACGAAGAACAGTGTATGGGAGAGAGGGGGTGGGGCGGAGGAAATGTAAAGTAGGAGTGCTGGTTATGTGCATCGCAGTCAGAGATGAAAAATTTTTTATATCGTCAATTATTATCGTTGCTTTAATCATATTTGCTCGGTGCGATTGAAAAAGCGCGCTCCAAGGTGTTGAGTATATTTTGTTCGCAAATCGGAACGGAGCGATGTTCCACAGATGGCAGCTGGGTGTGAGGTGTGCCGGGGCGGGAGAAAAATTGCTACGGTTGCACGAAATTTCATGTTTTCCCGCCGTATAATAAGCAACAATTCAGGCGCAGAGCGATAGGTGCATAGCGTGGTAACGATAACGCGATAACTCGAGGAAAATGGAGCAGAAAGTGCATTTTAAAAAAGTACTGGGCGAACGGGAAATTACCTTGGCGATTGTCCCGGAGAAAAACGCGTGTCACCGTACGCGCGTACACGCGTCGTGCGTATCAAGCGCGCTTCGAAATTTGGCAAGACGATTCGAGCGTCTATCGCGTGGACGAGTGCACGAGCGGAACGTGGGCGTCCATGTTTGCGAAGTTCTACACGTTCGAGACGACGAAGCCTCGGAAAATGTCTCTCGGCAATCGTCATCGTCGCTATTCCGCACGTACACGCCGGCCTGCCTAGGGGTGTCCTCGCGCGGCCAACGAGACCGATGTCGAAACTATAAGACGTAATCTGATCGACCGATCTTCCGAGTCGCCCTGGCGATTCGAATTGATTGCCTTCTCTTAATGGTCTCCGATCTGCTGTTACACGTTGTGGTAAAACGCGCTTGTGACCGGGTTCAATCCGTCTCGCTCCTTCCAACTCCGCTGTACGCGCGGTCAAACGTTCTCGGCGACGTATCTCTGCTCGCACGTGCACCTCGATCTCGCGTTCCCCGCCTGTTCCAGCGTCCCTCGCTCCCAGAGCCTTTCACGTTCCAGAATCCGAAGCGATTAACGAGGAATGATAAGCTCGCCGCTTCGAAGGGAAGAGGCGAAGCCACGAGACGCGAAGCTCGTCAAAGAGAGAAGAGCCTAGAGCTTCGTCTTCTTTCCCGTCGATTGCTCGCGACGCAGGATTCACGCCGAGTCTAATATTCCGCGGAACATGGCTGGCGTTTCCGCTGACGGCCAGCAGATAAACACTCGTTATCGGTGGTTCCGCGCTATTTGACGTTACGCGAGCCACTGTTATCAAACACCGTGTTCGCGGCCAATGGCGGATCTCGCGGCGCTTTTAATCCGTATTGAACATACACCGAGCGTCTGCGTGTAATTTAAATTGCAATGGCGATGAAAGGCGAAACGAGCTACCAGCGACAGAAACATCCGTTCGGGGGAAACGCCGCGATTCGTTCCTCGTCCATCGAAGCACCGTCGTTTCGCGGTTTTGCAACAACGAAGCGAACAAATTCCCGCGGAGCCGGGGCAAAGGCCGAGCCAATAGCCGAGCCAAAAACCGAGCATTGGAGCCGCACGAGGCCGAAGCGCTTTTCCTCTTCCGCCTTCGTCCATTGTCCGCAATTCCCGCCATTCCGTAAATAAAAATTCCACCCCGTGCGTAAAGAAGAAATCAATTAATCGATGATCCTCTATTTTCCTCTGGTTTCTAACCCCGTCGAGCCGCAGCGGCATTGTCGTGAGAGACGGTGACGGAGAGAGGAGGCGGAATCGAGGAAGAAATCTATGGAGAAATGGAGGGTGCAATAATTACTGGACACGCGCTCGCTATTCGCGACGGGTGTATACGAGGGAACCGAACGAAAATTTACGAGCGATCGCAAAGAACCCCGGATCACCGTGTATAACGACGAGGTATCGCGGCGATACCTCCGTACAAATGGCGAAAACAATGTGTGCCCAGACGATACTTGACTGCGTTGTTCGAACGAGTGGAAGAGATAACCGGGAGCAGGATTAATGGTACTCAGCGACAGCGGGACGTATGACTAATCTCATTGTCGCGGAGAATCCATCGCCGGCCGAAAGTGGAAAATCAAATTCCCGTCGATAAGCCGCTCGGTTTGATGAAGATTCGAGTGGACAGGAGTCAGGGGCAAACGGGGGGTCTTTGACTCGGTGATATTCCCCCGTGTCCCCCTGGTCCGACGACACCGTAAGAAATACCACCGAGTGAAGACTACCGCTATCCGTATTGTGGCAATCTTTCCACGTGTTGCAGGTAACGACTGTGCCGGACGAGGGCGAGAACAGTTTTAAAGTGCCCAGGGCTTCCGTGGTAGATATGACTTCGACGGCCACGAGACCGCAGTACGTGTCTTAGTATCGACCTCTATTTTTTTTCTCTCTGTTACCCTCCATTATCGCCACTCCTTTCCCTTCACCCTACCGTGATTCTCTATTGTCGCATCTCGCAAAGCGAAAGAGAAGAAACGCTGTTTCGAGGGAATAATAAACGACGGAGAAGCAGGCGGCGAAGCGGGGTTTAGCGCTGGTGGAATAATCGAAATCCAGCGAGTATCCTCCTTGGCATAGCTCCATATCGATATCGATATTTGAAACGTGTATCGTGCGGAATCTTTCGAGCAAAGCTCCACCTACTCGTTTTCCTTCCTCTTCTCTCGCGCGTATATTCAATAGCGTGCACTTTTCATAATGCCGCCATTGCAAAAACCTTCAAAGCTCTTTTTCCCTCTTTCTTTCCCTCCTCTCTCCTCTCCTCTCGCCAGAGCAGCATCGGATAACAGCTTTTAAGCTAATGGCTCTCCTGTTTAACTTGGACCTAACTCGAGGTACGTCCTTGGTTCGCGTAACCGAGCTTTTAACGTCGTGTCAGAAGAGACGCACCGAGAGAAACTGCACGTAGCCGGGAAATTCATACTACCAGCGGAGAGAATGTTCGCCGGAACTTTCAGCGCGCGACGATGTCCTGACAACGGCTCCAACTCGCTTTTGCACGTAACATTTGGCAGATACTAATCGCTGCGACCGCCTCTGCGACACCTCGCAATTCCGCCGCCATGTTCTCCCACTTTTCCCCGCTTTTCGTCCCCTTCGCGACGAGTCTCTCCGTTCCTAATGATCCGACCGAAAAGCAGATCTCCGTTCGCGATTTTTCGCCGATCGAAGGTCGAGCGACATCGCGGCCGATAAAACCCGCCGCGGAGCGCCATTTTATTATCGCCTGAGCCTCCGACGGCGCCGTTGATAGTTGCACAGCGAAACAAACGGAACGGAGACGCGCGATACAAATCCGCTTACCCCGCTTCGCATCGGCGCGGCCGAGAATTAGATTTTGCGATTTTCGAATGCAGGTCGTGCGCGTCAAAGCGGAACCACCGCTCGAGGGTCTCTCGTTCACCCTTCTGCTTCCGACCTGAAATTACTCGTTCGCAACCACCACGCCGTCCATTGCGCGGTTACCTAACTAGTGTCCGCGTTATGGGATTTCGAGCGGAACGCGTTGCACTCGCGTGCAACCCGCGAGAAGCGTTGGTAACCGCGGCTCTGTTCCTATCGTTCGACGTATTCTTCCGAGGCACGGTCTACCAGCTTTGCATACGCGCGTCTACGAGCCAAGGCAACGATCTCCTCCGCCTAGTCGAGCCACGTTCCCTCGCAAGCGTGTAAGAGAGAGAGAGAGAGAAGGCGATCGCACATGAATGTCGAACGATTCGGTGATCGATCGCTTAATCGGGATCGCTTAATCGAGTTGGCACTGGCGGTCGAAGCGGTTTTCGCACGATCGGTTACGGCTAAGAAGCTCTCGAAAGCGGTTGGCAACCCACGCGTTATTGTTGGCCGACTCGAACGAACGTCTCTGTCACGTCGGCGGAGAAGTTATCGCGGGGTCATCGTTTAATGGCCTGTAATACGCCGGCGCTCGAGAGGGGCGAGATATCGAAAGTCTATGCAAATTTACGTGAGATCGACGGCTCGCGTGTCCTTTCGAATTCCAAAGCGGTGAGTGCGGCACGCGCCCGGTATCCGAGAGTTCCGCGCCGAATATCCCCCTTCCGCGACAGGTGCTTATAATCACGCGCGAACAGTTCTTCCCGATCCAAAAGAGAGAATTCGAGAAATCTGTCGGGTGCCTCGGGTGCGATTGTTATTCTCCACGGCGAACACCGTAATTCGATCGTAATTTCCCCCGTTTCGCGACGAATCGGCCAGTTATCGCTGCGATCTCGCAGCGCGGCAATTTATTTCGCGCGAAGCAACCTCGCCGCGACGGGATCGCGCGAAATTGCACAATAATTGTCGGCGCGCCCTGCATTATCCGCAATTATAGCTCGTAAATAATTATATTCCCGACGGCCTGACCCACATTTGGCTGGAAAAAAATCACGCCAGGCGAAGAGGGAGAGGTTTAAAAGTCTCGAAGTATTTTCATTGAGACGTTCTTTCCGGTACAGCACCGGAGAGCGTTGATGTCGTCTCTATTTCTCGCGGCCGCTGACGGATCGGGACAAACGCTAGCAATCGGCGTAGATCTCGGCCGAGAAAAATCTGCGCGATCCGAGCGACACGCCGGTGTGTGATCTCCACGCTCCAACGATTTTCTTATGTCACGCGAGGAATCGTTAAATCGGAGCTATCGACAGATACCGGGGGTGCGTTAGCGTTACGACGTCGTGCGTCATTGGAGTTTGAACCGGGCGAGATAACTAACGAAATCGAACAGATCGATCAGGTAAAAACTGAATCACGGATTCTGAAATCCGGGGCAAGTGGGCGCGAAGGTGCAGTGGATCTCTATGGTGGAATATCAGAGCCGTTTGGTATTTCGAGGATATCAAGGGTTGCGAAACTCGTCGAGGACTCGAGTGTGTTTTACCTCTTCTCGCGTGAAGGCAAACGAGCGGAGAGGTACGGGTAAAGCAGACGAATTTGCAAGTTTTATAAATAAGCCTTCCTTTAATTTTCCCTTCCTTCCTGCTAATTTTTTTCAACGGTTTCGCAACCTTGACGACGCGCCGTATCGGCGACACGATATTTGAAGGGGAAACAGGTCAGGAAATCTCGGCTTGACGGTACCGAAACGCGCGGCATTCGTCGACAGGAAATTCCATCGTACCGTAATTTCGGCTCTGCGCAGCGTAAAATCGCTGGTTTCTGACACGGGATGATGCTCCAGAGCATTGTCATTCGCGCGGAAAATTCGATCTTCTTCCACCATCACGGGGTGTCTTTTGTCATCGTTTAAGTAATTTCCTTTGTTTGCCGCTTTTTCCACGGTTCCTGGTGACCGGGACTGGTGCTGTACTCTGGAAATACTCCGCTGGAGACGATGCTTTATAGCATCTCTCGCAGGTATCCGTCTCGACGCTCGTTCAAAACGAGTCCTTCCTGATCACTGAATCTCCGCGTTCGAACCGAGCAGACGCTCGGATAGCTTAATAACGCGGTCGCGAGTCGGTGGAGGATTCCTCGTTGGCATCGACTTCACCGCGGCTGGCACACTTTTGCCGCGGTGACCCGATTCCTCGCGTTAACCCCTTCGACCTGCCGCCGTCTCGACCGTCTTCGTTTCGAGCGGCACCTGGGTCTCGTCGTACGCAAATATTTGGGAAATCGCGGAGCCGAAAACGGAGACGGAAGATGGACGTGCTGCTGTGTTGGAGGTTTGGAATAGGCAAGAGTATCGTTGGTGGGGTAGGTAGCTGCACGGGAGGTTGCTCTCAGACGGTAACAAGTTCAACTTGCCACTGATTGGAATAAATACGAGGCAGTGATCGTGACAAATACGGAGCGGATCGAGATAATCGTTGCATGGGAATCGGTAAGCGGTATAGTGCATATCATTACTCGCTATTGAGATATTCTGTCGTTAAACGATACCCACTTACGACACGAGTCTAGTTAACGAGTCGAGTTAAATAAATTCAAAGCGAGCTTCGTGTAATCCATAAGACTAACGAGATTTATGAAAAATCGGGAAATCTGGGAGGAATTGGCTCAGCAGCCTCGATCTCCCCTACCCTTGCGGCATTCCCCAAACGCGTCGTAATTCTCTATGCTCGCAACCCTCGTGTTCTAAGTACGTCCAAGTACAAACGAGGGAGTAAATAAAATCGGCTCTCAGAATGCGGCTTACTCGGCGCAAGGTCCCCGTGAACAGTACGAAAATACCTGTCGCTATTGGATCGCTGCCAAATAGCAGCGAGCATCACTCATTAGAGAGCGGCATCAATCGTTGGTGCCACCTGTCCGAAAATCGTACACCGACCGGTGGAATTGGATCGGCCGACCCTTTGCATGGGCCTTATCTACGGCATCGAGGTCTCCGCTCGAGATAACCCATCTCCATTGTCATTTGTTTGTATAAGTTAGCGGATTAGAGTCAGTCACCCGCGTCAAAGGCAAGCGCTCGTCCCATCGAAGCGATATCGAAGATGGAAGTCCGATCCCCTCGGGTCACCCCTGAGCAGATCCTTCTTCACCGTTCTAAAAGGCGTTCACGCAGAAAGAATAATTTATCCTCCGGATTACGTGGCTCGTTTATGGCCGATATCGATCATCCGCGTCTCGTCTCGTCTCGTCAACGAAAAGTCAGAGCGCGTCATTGGTCGGATAATTAAGCAAGGATTTTTGCCTGGGTCGAGCCCTTCTTACACAGAGGATGCATTGATAGAAACAGAGCGAAATTTTTCGTCTATTTACCCCGCGAATGGGTTTGAAGAAGGGATAATCGAGGTGGAGGAAGGACGAAGGTTAAACGTGAATCATTCGCGAGGGCCGTCGAACTGTTTCGGGATGTTGTTCGATATTTTTGGAGAGATTTACTACGGCATATTCCAGTGAAAACGCCAGACAAGTTTATACGAATCATTGCCAGCTGGCGGCTTGCCATGGGCGTAGTGTGTTTTTATTGATAGGATTCTCGCGAAAATGCGTTAATCTTGAGAATTCTAAATCATCGCTAAGCACACCCTGTCGACGCATCGTAACGACACCTCGGCCGATGATAAAAGCCTCTCGATGCTTCTTACCGAGATGTCACCCCCTTAAACGTCTCGTTAAAGATTCCACCGTATCGAAATGAACTTTTTCGCCACCCTTAGCGGAAGGGGGAAACACGGCGAGTCCTTAACGAATAATAAAACGCTCGATACGCGGGTAAAAAACTAACGACGAATAGCTGAAGTTAATAACCGAACCCTTTCAAACGGCCATTGGCATAAAGAACACTGCTACAAATACGAAACGCATTAGCATCCTCGTCATGTGCGAAATTATTTCTCGCATGCACAAAGACAGAGCGCGATAGCCGGCGGGGGAGAGAGTCGGAGTGATGGAGAAAGCGGAGCGGCAGGAAGTGAGAGAGGGAAGAACGGAAGAGGGAGCAGCTGTAGAGCAGATTCGTTGTTGACAAGCACAATATATTAATTAACTGTTAGGTATCCCGGTATATCGGTGTGTGTCTGCGTGTGAATGGAGCATTATTCGTAAGGATCGACGGCGCATTAAAAACGCCGACATAGTCCAGGAAGCGTCAGCGTCAAGCAGCGTTCAGGCCCACGTTTATTCGTCACGATGAAACGACTTACGGTCCTCGCCGTCTAACAGATCGTACATTTTCTTGGTATTCAAATGCGCCATGATCTAGTGGCGCGGCTTGGCTCGATCCGCAGCAAGAACGAACAGCCGGAGAAAGACTAAGGTGGGCCCGGTGAAAGAGGGAGAAAGAGAGAGAAAGAGAGTCCTCGCGCGTTTGTTTATTCAGCGGCGCTCGTAAATATGGTGCCTGGAAGGCATCATACCCGATACAGCGAACCGGCGATATCTCAATCTTCAATTTTCCTTTCCGGACCCACAGCGATGAGGTGGATTGATATCCGGCTTTTGGTAAGGGCTGATGAGCCGCGATATCTCAATCGGCGCTTTTTCCGCGGGAAAGATTGGCCAAGTGCGCCGCGAAATTGATCATCTCCGGAGAATCTCGTAGACGGAGCTGCTCGGTCTCGTGCGATCGTTGACGTCCACTTCGACCGACCGGTATGGAAAAACGGGCCGCAACGAGAGAAGGAGGTTTCGAATTCAGTAACGACTGATTGAAAAGTCTTAGACGACTCTCTCTCTCTCTCTCTCTCTCTCTCTCTCTCTCTCTCTCTCTCTCTCTCTCTCGGGTGTCGCGCGGGCCGGTACTTTTTCTTTGAATTCAAATGCGCCGCGTTCTGAGCGCCTATGAAGAAGAAGAAGAAGAAGAAGAAGCTCTTCTCTTCCTTCTTCTTCTACCTCCACTGCTGACGCTGCTTCCTCGACGATCGTCTTTCCTTTCGTCGACTCTTCGGGGTTCACAGACTCGATCTCCGTCTCACTTTTCCTCCCGCCGTTGGTCCGCTGCCGCTTCTGGTGCTTCAGCCTCTTCTTCCTGTTGTTAGTCGTTCGTGGTCGGCTTCCGAAGGCTTCCTCCTGCTGCTCGTTCTTCGGCTCGCACGTTCGCCACCCGAAGGTCGCGAAGAACAGCAAGAGAGCCGTGGGACGTCGCGGTGTCGGGTTTGTTTTGTCACGACGAATCCATGATGAGAACGTGTATCCACCCTTTATTCATTTGGATGCAAGGTGGGAAACCGCGAGAGAGCCACTGTGTTGGCCGGCCGGGGAGAAACTCGGCCGAGTTTATGCGCTACGTTACCAACGCCAAAGACACGTTTTCTCGCAGAATCTACAACCATGACAGATGTGTTCACTTTACTCATTGCGCTGCCGCCTAGCCTCCGCGCCGCGCGGCCGTGTGTTAAACTTCTGTCCCAAGCCTTTTTCCATCCTGAAGATTCATTATGTTTCGCCCTTTGATCTAGGAAACACTTCCGGCCTCCTTTCCTCCTGCCTCTCTGCCGAGTCCCGAATTTCCAGTCTCCGAGAGGATCGGAGAGGACCACTAGCGGCAGGATTAACGCTCGATTAACTTACTCGGACTATATATCGCGACGATAAAGATTATACAGCACACGTCTGCGACGGCCAAGACGACCGCGACCGGATTCCTCGTAGACGCCGGTCAGTTTACAAGCCGATTGCGTAATTGGCCCTATAACTCGCGCGCGGGAGCCGTTAATGTCCAGCCGACTATCGGATTTTTCTTCGCCGCGCAGTTTCCTAGCGAATAGACGGAATTTTGAAGGACGATACGGCAGGTGTTGTCCGCGCTAAACGGCAGTTGGCCAGTAGTGTTTATTAGTAATAGTAATTACTTCGTTTCGAATGACCGTCCGTTTTGCTTTCGCTCTACTACCGATCGCGACTTTAATGGCTGGCTTTTGACCAGGATTATTAGGTTGTTAGGGTAGTTGTGCCGAGATACACTTCGGTAGTGCTCGTTTAACCCGGTGGAAAAACTGGTATCTCGCGGGGAGAAATCGTTCGGCCGGTAGTAAACGCCGCTTCTCGTGGAACGGCCGACGTAAAACACGCGGCGAATCGATAATCGCAGCCGATGATCGAGATATCGCGAGATTAACATTTTCATCGTGGTTAGCATCGCAATTAGGGAATTTTCTCTTTCTTATCAGGAGGAAGTTTCGGTCTGTCGTGGCTTGGTCGGATTGGGAGGATTGGGAGGATGGAATTATCGGGAACAAAGGACGAGGAGCGGCGAATGGAAGGTATAGCAAGGTAATAGACGGCAGGGAGCTGCAGGACGGTCGCGTCGCGTCACCGAGGCAAGACATCTTTGTCCCTGGGCCACGGTCGGGGAATTCGAGGCTGATACAATAGGGGGCGAGCCGCGGCCAGGCTATGACAATGCAAAATGTCATTTGTTAATTTAAATATCACGATAATTCAGGCTGCCTTTCTGTCGTGGCAAGCAGCCTTCTCTCCGTGCTTCTGATATCTCTCTGCGGCCAGTCGCACAACCCACACCCACTTACCTCCTCTCTCTTTCCTTTCTCTCTCCACCTGCTCCCTCTGCCCCCGCTCTCTTCCCGTTTGTTTCTCGTGCTCTCGCGGGGCCATTCCTCTCCGCTCCGTCCGATGACCGCACCTTTTCGTTTTGTCGATCTCCGCGCCTGTCTCTGCCCCGTCCACCTTTCATTTCACCGGTTCTAACCAGGGCCGGCTTTAAAATTTCAAATTAGCTTCAATCGCAATAGCTACGTGCCGGTCGTATCATTTGCGGACGAACCTCGTCGGCGATGCAATTGAGCATCCGTTCGAGTAGTCGGCGCTTCCAGTACCAGCTCCGATAAGGATCATTGGCGTAGCGCGGCGTATCGGCGTTCCGCCTGGGGCACCCGTTTCCTTCTCGATTAACCCATGCTAGGTCCAACGTCCCTCGCTGCACCTGCTTCTTCCAGCAGGACCTGTTAACCAATCAATCGGACGCTTCTCCGATTTCCTCGCTGTCCACCATGGCAAAGAAAGCGTCGCGGCCGCCAGGATACGCTGACAGAGAGGTCGAAATGACCGAGGGCTATGTAAATTCTGCGCGAGCTGGCAATTTCACGTCGAATTCGCGAGGCAGGAACACGATCGAGAATGAGCGGCGGAGAAGAAAGAGGAAGCAGGAATGAGCGGCGACCCCGAGGCTGAACCCTGGCCAGGCCATATAACGAGTCGCCTCGGGAACCAAGGGATCCTCGCACGGCACAGCAGTCTGTGGATAAAAAGTCTTAATCGTGAGATCAAATACAATTAGAGTCAGAGCCGGAAGGGCTGCCTCTTCTTCTGCTTTCTCCTTCCACTCTCACCGCGTCCCGCTTCGTAAAGCTCCGCAGGTCGAGAAAGAAGGAAGCAAGCATGACGACGACGATGACACAGAAGAAGGAGCGGAAAGAGAAGGAGAAGGAAAGGATAAGAGGAGAATGGTTAGAGGCGAGAGGCGCTCTCGATGCTGGTTCTCCGGAGCGAGAAGAGAGTGGCACGATAGGAAGAGATAAAAGGAGAAGGAGAAGGCGAAGAGGACTCAATCCTGCGCGGCTCCGCGCGCTATATTTCAGACGAAGAAGGAGACGGTAATAGCCAATCACGCGGCGAACGCAAAAACCTTGACGTGGAGCGTCGTAAAGCTCGCTGATGCTCGCCTCGTTCCGTCCTCGTTCCGCTTGCACCCGCGTGGAAACGAGGGCCGTGCCGGCGCGAGAGGAACGGCTAAAAGAATCGAAGGGTTGTCGAATGTTGGCGGAGGACCGACGGTAAAACGCGAGCGTAGAATCGTGGTCTGTTCGACTCTGGTTACCGTCGAGTGGGAGAGATATTAATTAGAATAATTGTTGCTAAGAGTCTCGTTAGCGTTGAACCGAGATAGCAAACGAGCGCGCCTGATAACGCGAAAATAAAATGAGAGGAGATCGCCGGGTACGGTGATTTCTCGCCTCCACTACCGCCACCGGAGAAGTACCTCAATCAGACTCCAACTCCGTCATTTGCATATTTCTTCGGGCTGAATTTTCCTCTCCCTCCCGATTTCCCTCGTAATACCCAACACCGTTCGAGAGGTTACGCAGCCGGAGCCGATCCGCTTGTCTACCTGATTTAATTACCTTGACTGCATTCTCTCGGTTGGTAAAATAGGGGAAGTTGGCGGGGAATGGCCATTTCGGGAGACACGCGGAGGACGAGGAGAAAAACGAGGGCTCGTGGAGAACCGCGATGCAGACGTCTTCGTCCTAATTGCGACGTGGAATAATAAACAACGCGAATAACAACGTGCTGGAGAAATTCTGCTGGTAATTTTTGCGAGGACTCGGGGCTCGGCTAATAGGGTGCATCGGCCGGCGCGCACCCTGGTCCGCCACATCCACTCACCGACGACCTACCGGATCGTTGCGCTTGTCTGGCGGGATTTTTCTTCCGCCACAGGGGAGAGAAGCGGAAGAGAGAACACGAGATCAATTCCGTCTTCATTCCGCGAACGAGTCTGAGGCCCTCCTAATCAATTCTAATTAGAGAGCGGAATATTTGCGGGCCAGGCGCAGTGCAGCTCATCGAAGGGACTATTTGCAGTCCTCTCTTACTACCGAGAGCGGAATCCCGAGAGCTGAGTCTCGTTGGCCGTAAATCAAGCACCAGCCCATACAGAATCCATCTTACGTAGAGATTCCTGCGCTGCCCTGTGTCGATCGCTGGCGTCGGCGTGCGGGTGGCCGCCGTGGCATCCGTTGCGTACAAGAGAGGAGGAAAGGCGAAAATCCGTACGGAAGGAAGGAGGACAGGAGAGGACAGTGAGAGGACCAGGAGAGTGGGATTGAATCTGTGGCTTGGGGATCGCTGACTCACGAAGGAAACATATGTCAGCCGATACAACTCAATACGCGATCCACGGTGACAGTCGGTAAAGCAGGGTACTTCTAATTGGCTGGACGCATGCTGATTAGGCTCTTCTTTTATCCCTGGTTGTGGGATCGCCAGGAAGAGTTCCCCTGCACCGGCGGCCAGTGGTGGCCTCGGCAAAGAAACACGCTGATTGAGCACGTGTGGGAAGTCATCGGTACACGCACTAGCCTGCTGACTTGCTATACCACGTTGACCTACCCTCCCTCCTCTTTCTCGCTCCTTTCTCTGCCCGGCGAGATCTTTCGCTCGATCGCTCGATGTTAATATCGTAATTAGCCGGAACCGCGCGTCTATAACGATCACCGGAAAAGGCCAGCTCGCCACCGCCCAGCGCCGTTTCCACCACCGAGAGGCCTCCGAGAGGCCGCCGAGGAAGTTCGGCCGGAGTTCCACCGATCCTTCTCGCTAATTCTCCCCGAAGAGTGGCCGAGAGAGGGCCGTCTTGGCCGTCGCTACCGCCGTCACCGTCGTTGTTGTTGCTGCTGCTGCTACTCGGAAACCTTGGTCGATCTCGTGGACCGCGAGAACAAGCAGGATCGAAGATAAAGCACGCTGGATGTCAAACGGTTCGGATGGCGGCGCGAGAGGGGAGCGATTCGGGATAAAAGTCGCCAATCCATCGAGGGTTCGCGAAACGGACCGGTCCAGGACGGTCATCGAATGGGGTCGAGTTCGCGTGTCCCGCGTACAATGGCCGTTATTCACATTCCAATCGGGCCCGTTTGATTTTTATTCGTCTCCAGCGCGGAGTTTACCTCCGTGAGACGTGGGTCTCGCTCTATCTTCCTCTCCTCGGCCGAGCGACCGAGAGATCATGCATCGATATTTCGAGGGAATCCGACCACGCGGATCGTGCCACGTAGCCGAGGCACAGCCCTGGCCTGGCGTGTCCGCCGCGAATTTAAAATTCTAATCTTATGACTTGTGGTGGTCGACCACCATTTCTGATAGCGACTGTACCGGCTACGACTCTATTGGGCTGGATCATTGCCCAAAGCCGCTCCTGCGGGACCTTGAGCCCGCTGGGGTCCGCCGGGGCCCTCCTCTTTTTCCCGCCACCAGTCTCTTCTTTCGCCCGTTAAATGAGCTCCGGGGGTTGCCCGATACACCTCGCCGATCCGGCCGATAACCGCGTTTTTCCTCGCCATCCAACCACCCACCCCAATCCCTCGCAACGTCCCCTTATCTTCTCTCCCCCTCTCGGGGTGGTTTCGCTAGATCTCGGGGAATAGGTAATGCCGAATTCGCGAATGGCGCGAGGCCGCGGCTAGGCAGATCGAGCGGTTATCGAGTCAACGATTAACGAGTCCACGCTGCTTAATTAAGACCTCACTGCCAGCGATTTACGAGCTAGGGGGATGCCCGAACGCGGTAATTACGACATCGACGGAACGTAAAGTTGGAACGGCGTTAGAACGCCGAGAGGCGAGACATTATTGGGATCGGTACATGACATGTCCCAACGCTGTCGAAAACCGTCACGTCGCTTCCTTACGTGCTCGTTCGATCCTTACGTCTGCGTCTCCCGTCAGCGTTCTCCAACGCCTTCCCGACGCCCTTGGTTCCATCTCCAAACCTGTGCCTCCTATCCTCCTTAAACGTACTGATAAATTGATAAGAATAGACAAAGAGGGGAGGGGGTGCGGCGCGGCGGCGGTGAGAAAGAAAGGGGAGAGTCGAGGGAGCGGAAGAGGGCAGAAAGGCGAGAAACTGAAAGAGAGAACAGAAGAAAAAGAAGTGGCCGGTCGGAGAGCGAGAGAGAGCGAGAGAGAGAGAGGAGGAAGGAGAAGAAAGCATTGTTCACCGGGTTGGACCGGTCGATTATCCGTCGATCCTGCTGCTCTTCGCTGCTTCGCTTCTCGCCTTTTACCCGCTGTTCTCTGGATCCGGAGTATCGGTTCGAGAACAATCTTCGGTTACTATTCCAACCGGCGTCATCGGGGCCGGCGAGACAGAGAGTGGTGAATGAGAGAGGGGCAAGAGAGAAGCGAAGCGAGCCACAATGGACTCTCTATGATTTCGGTAGCGGTGTTTTTTTGTCAGCGGCAAAACAACGGCCTGCCATGGTTAGCCTTGATCGATGGCTGAGCTTAGCTGAGTAAGCCTCCGTTTAATTAATTCTTTAATTACTTTTCCCGGAGCGAACGCGGCCAACGCGGCAGAGATCGCATCTGATTTCCCATCTCTGATACGGATATCGTGTCGTGTATACGGTAGCACACGCCGCCTCTCTCACCTCTCTCTCACCTCTCTACCGAGGCTGTCGTCATCCGGTCTATGCGTGTCTCGGATCCGGCGCAATAACCCGTCGCGCGTACATCGCCATCCGTTTTGATAACTTCCACCGCGCCTTTTACCAAACGCTTGCCAAACGCCTGCCTATCCGACCAATTCCGACGATGCTATGTATTTACACGTGGATCTAACGTCATTTACACACCGCGTCTCCTCTTTCTTCCTGTAGCCTTCCAGTTGCATTCCCGTTGGCCGTGTAATTGGACGGAAGACGAATGAAATTCTCGCCTCGGAGGAAGAAAGCGCGCGATATCCTTGCGATTTTCCACGCGATTTACCGTGTACGCTGGAGCGCGACACGGTGCATACGTGTTCGCGTATTGGGGTTGCCGGCCCCAATATTTACCGCAACACGAGGATACCCGTAACATTCGTTATGCATGGTGTGTTCATCCGCCAAAGTGGTTAGCACGCAGGGGGCCCGTGCGGCGCGAAGAAAAGAGCCACCGTCGTATAATTCGGCAGCGTAGTCGATCATTGTTCTTGGAGGCTGGGCCATTGCACCGCGTCCCTCCGCCCGCTCCTAACCGCTTCACACCCCGTTTCGCGCCTCGCCACCGCCTCGCCAACCCTCCTTCCACCTTTTTCGCCCGCGTTTTTTACCCGTTCCTTTAATAATAGAATTTACTTATTCTCCTTTCCGACCGAGCCAACACCCGATCCGGCCGAGTCACGCCCCGAGGGTGACGCTTCTTAGACGACCGGGTCCACGGTGTCGCGAGGTCGGCACGCGAGATCATCCGCGCTGGTTCTTAATCGTTTTTATACCCTTACCAAACCTTTCAGATTCGTCGCGACTCGTTTTTCTACCAAGCGCCGAAGATTCTGTCGCTATCCTTGAAATTTATATTCTAATAGTATCGGCTTCTATCGCGATTGACGCAAAGACTATGGACGTACACTGTGTACTCGAGTATAGAAAGTTAAAAGAAAATAAAAAGAGCGTGCAGTCGAAGAACCAAGATCGATACTAATTTCACCAGAAGCGACTGCGAATTTTTAGCAACGGGAAGAATAAAATACTTCAAGACGAGTGATTTAGACTGCTTCGATAGTCGAATTCTGCTCCAAAATCACTTTCACGAGCACCTCTCTGGGTATTCCCCGAAATTGCCAACGAATCGATTTCGCTACCCTTGATCTTCGCTTCACGACTCAAATTTAGGTTTCTCCTCGATCTCGAGCCCCCTCCCGGCCGTTAAAACTCGATGCTACTATCCAAATTTCCTCTGACTCGAAAACCACGGCCTACCTTCCTCGATATCTCAAGCAAATGGCGTCGAATACATCTCACGACGCTCTAATCGGTGACTCGAATTCAAGTTCCCTTCGATCCAAATTCAAACAGCTTCCTCGAAGCCGGTCGGCTGGTAAAGGGGAAGGAAATCGATGGCGCGGCGATGAAATTAAAATTCCAAGAGCTGGAAGAGGAGCGCTTGCACGCACACCTATGCTCGGAAAGCGGCGTCGAGTCGATAGGCGTCCGCGTACCTAGGACTCGGTAACCAACCGGCTAAAGGGGCAAAACAAAAGTCTGGAACATTGTCAGAGAAGGTTCGGCGGTATGTACGCGCGTGCACGCGCGGGGAGAAAAGTGGCGTCGGTTGCAGGGTGCGCGTAATAACGAAGCGGGAAACGGCGTCGGGGATGGCCCCGTTAATCAAGGGCGGCGTCGCGGCGGGGGCCAGGCCACGGGGGCCACGAGACCGTTTACGTTTACGGGCGCGTGTTGGCCGATCTCCGGGGCAAAGCAGGCGTTAAGAGGGGCAGCCTCGTAAAATATGGCGGCGACGTGCTAGATACGAGCTCAACGGCGCATCGTAAAATCAGTCGGTGTCGGTGCAACCGTATAATTCTTCGGGATACCACGGCCCCGTGAATTTTCGCCACCGCTTAACTGCGCGGACGAACGACCGGCCCGTGTTCTGCGGATGTAATTGTTGCAGATGTTCCCATTCATCGGTCTCCCTCGCCACGGTTTCCAATTCCGTCCGGAAAACGCCAGTACACCTTTTCTATTTAAAGTAAACTCCGCCACTCTGCCTTTCTTTACTTTCCTTTCCTCCGTCCTCGATGTCGATGTAGTCGTGGTCGTGGTCAGTTTAGAAACGCGGACCGAAAGAGACGAATAGTTTTGAATTAGCTCGAGGTCGTTGGTGCGTGGATGGTCAGCGATGGTCGGAGAAGCCGAGTAAGGATAGTTGGACGAAACCGTGGCGGAGAAAAGGCACGCGAGCCTCTCTGCGCTATGATCTCGTTGAAAAGGAGAAGACGTTAAGAGGGACAGTCTCGTAAAATAAGGCGACGGCCAGGGCAGGCGATCGTTGGACGCGACGCGTTGCCATCGGAGGCTTGTAAAATTAGCCGGTACCGGTCCGCGGAAAATTTCTTACTCGCGACCAATGGTAGATCTGCTCTACGACTCGCCTATAGTCCGTAACGAGACCGTTTCGGTCCCGCGGCGAAAGATGAGCGGAACGTGACGGGGGAAAGGGAAGAAAGAACGGTGAAAGAAGGACGAAGGAGAGGAGGAAATTAATGGAGTGGTGGAGCACGATGGAACGGTTTGGCGAGCTTAAAGGTTGGCTCCCGCTTGAGGCTGAACGGAGTGACATGTAAACGCCCTGGAATTCCACGGATCCGGCAATCATAGAGTGCTGCCCAGAAAACGAATCATATTACACGGCTGGAACGGAGAGAACGCGACGGGTCCATAGGACCGCGAAAGGAGGGACGCAGATGTCCGAGAAAAGGTAACGAAGGAAGCGACAGTTTGATAATCGGTGTGCGCGTTCCGTATAATGCCGACAAGAGGCGTAGCCGGCATCGGCCACGCAATGGCCGATCTAACTTCTATCCGTGCTCATCTCGAACCTTCCGCTTCGAGCCGCGGACGCCTCGCCTCGTTCACCGAAATTTTCGAATCTAGTCGCGAGACTTCGGATCCTTATCTTTCCAGCCGAGGATCCGGCGGAGGAAAGAGCGAGGATGAGAAGAGAGCAATGATAGCGAGCGGAGCGGAGCGGACGTAAGGTCACGCAATCGCGCGGAGATGAAGCGCGCACGCGAGTTTACGAGGCGAGCTGGCGATCGGTTCTAGACGAAATTTCACCGTTGGTAGCAGATGAATCGTCCGGGTGAATCGCGCCACGGATACTCGTATGCACGATGACGGGATCGTCGATGCTTGAAAGAAAAAGAGAAGGCCCCGACGAAGCCGCTTCAGTCCTCTCCTCTCCTCTCCTCTCCGTCAACCTTCGGCGTTCGCGTTCGCCTTCGTGTTCGCTTCGTGCTTGCGTGCCAGTCAGCATTGGCAAATAATTTCTTGCACACAATTGCCCGCTACTGGAATTGCCTGGTAGGCGACCTCAGTCCGTCAGTCATTTACTTTTTAAATCGAGCCTAGCTACCTACCTCTACCTGCCCGGCTGACTGGCTGGCTGACTGGCTGGCTGGCTGGCTGGCTGGCTGGCTGGCTGGCTGGCTGGCTGACGGACTGCCGGGCTCACTGCGTATGTGCCTCCGTGTGAGACGCCGCTCTCGCACACTGCCAAAGCCCGAGCGGACACACGACGGTTTTGTGGCACGCAGAATTTCCCAACGCTCTCCGAGTCGCCCACTGATAAGCATCTTCTCTTTCACGACGTTAGGTGTTTTCTCGCGTCTTCTCGTCCGATTTCCCGATTTCCCTCCGTCCACCGTGCTTCCTACCTCCGCTGATTGCAAGCGCGTTCGATTCCGCGTTCGTGACAGATCGCGGAAACGCACCGCGCGCGGTTCTCTCGAAAGGAAACCGAGAAACGCTGGCGTATTCGCGATGAAGAATTATCCTTTGAATCGAACGTATCAATGAGGAATAATTGTACGTTTAGCCGGCGTTACGTTTGCGTTCGTGTAGGACGCAGGCGCGAGTGTCCAGGAACCGGGAAGCGAGGAGCAACACAACCGTATCTTAATCGTCTCTTGTTATTGCCTTTCTAGACCAAGCGTGCCGTGCGCCGCGCTCGTGGGAACCCAGCTAGCTTGGGATAAAGAAAAGAGGATACCGAGAGCCAGCGAGTGCCGGTGCGAAATTTTCAAACGCTTTCCTCCTGTTTACCCGAGCTACGCTATCACCTACGCCGTTTACGTAGAACGAGATCGCCGCCTAAGTTTCTCCTCGGTCACGCACACACTGGCGACACCGAGTTTAAACGCGATTCGACGCCTGGCAAATCGTTCATCGACGCCCCAGATATTTCGCTCGTGCAGACCGAATCGCGGATAAAATCTGGCCGTGCAACGGGACGCGTACGTTTGAGAAATCGACGCGACATGTTCCGCACGGAAACCATCGTCGACGCGTATCCATTCCCTTCCCCCGAGGAAACTCAACCCTTCGGTGAATACGGGATCGACGTAACGAACGCCGGAGATCCGTCGCGGCGATAATCGCAATCGTTCTTTCGCTAACGCCAACTCCACTTGTCCCGATTTCCCTGCCGCCGAATTACTTCTCCGGATCGATGCTCTTTCCACCTCGAAACACGCCGCCTTCGTACCTCCCATTATCTCGTTAACTGTCTTATCGACCAACAGAAAACTCGCCGGGACTTTACCTTACCTATCCTAGTTATCCTAGTTGAAGCGCGATTAACGCTCTAATGAGGCACGCGGCGTACGTAGATCGTGGAGAAATTTCTCGAGTTAATTCGATGAGGGAAAAATTTTTAACGCCGCACAACCTTTGCCTGACCACCAATTGTTTGTCACGGCTTAACGTCTGCTCCGACGCAGACGTCATGCGACACAGAGCTACATAGAGCGACGCGACGCAGCAACCATTTTATTACTTTCACGGCAAACGGCCGATGGCGCCACGGACTGTTCCCGATTCTCCCGGCGATTCGCCGCTCGCCGACCGAATTAGACTCATCGGCCTAACGTTCCCGGCGTTACGCCGCCGTGGGAAACCGATCGCATAAACAATTTCTAACGGTGCGATTAAAAACTCGACCAAAAAACAGACTATCAACGCCGTTATCGAAGATTATCGTTACGGATTCGTGTACCGTTTCTACTCGTTCCTTCAAGATCCGACGTACCTCGAGTAGAACGCTTCGCAATCGCGCGTTACATAACCAAACAGACAGAAAATTTAATCGATCTCGTTACCAATCGTATATATTCGCGTCAGTTAGATCGGAAGAGACACGAGCCTCGACTCCTGTCGAACGCGAACGTATACGCGTGCATATACCGGACAATGAAAACTGCCGCTGCATCGTGGATTATCGAAAGTGCGAGCAAAGGTTATCGCGGCGCGATGAAAATGCAACGCCGTGTTTGAGCGAGTCGAGGTTTAGTAAGGAACTGACTTCGGCGACTGAATTATTACCGATCGCGATCTTTTATCCGACGATCGATACACCGCGGTGATTATTGCCTGGTGAAATAATCGTGGCTCGATCGGCTATAGTTGTAGAACGATGCGCTATTGGAACACAATGTTTGCTTTGCTACTAATTCACGCGATTCTCGTCAACGGCTGGTCTTTCCGCAGAGTCGTAGGGTCCATTGAGAATCGGCTCGCTCCGCTCTCCAATTACACGCGAGGCGCGAGTGTAAATTCCACGGACGACAGGGTGACCCTTCAGGGTGAGATAATTATTTTTTCCGGCCGAAAGAAAGTGGTCCCCTGCCCGTCGGGGGAACGATGAGAACGTGTGTGTGCAGGAAGGTTTGGTGAACCAGTTTAAAAGGAAGAACACGCCAACGATGAAACTTATCGCGTAGAGCCGCGCTATCTGCCCCCGAAAATTCCAAAGTTTGTCCATCGATCGAAAGAGTTCGAGGTTAGGGCCTCTCCCGCATTCTTACGTTGAAGAATAGCTGCGTAGAGTATGCGCGATAACGGTTTTTATTGCCATCGATGATTATCGCATTGATAAGGCAGATCGTTACACGACGTTTCGACAAGCAAACTTCTCTGTCGTTGAAATTCTCACCTGCGTCTCCAGTGTTTGTAATCGGACAGCGCCGTAATCCGGACAGTGAAAAGAAAAGTACCAATGGTGTGGTCAGCAGTGAAAACGCAACGACGATCGAACGTGTTTTTCGACGTTGGTGAAAAATTGTAAATATTTTTACCGAACAGTGTCACGATCGCGCTGCGCGAACTGCGTTTCGACTAATCCGAAACTGTTCTTGTTCGTTGTTGAGACACGGTTTTCCACTGTCGTCGTAGAATCGGTGAATCGTTGTGGACGAAGTCGTATCGATCGTCGTTTCAACACGCGACTCCCGTGGATCGTATGACATCGGTGTTCGTTCTGTTTCCGTTGTTTCTCGGCACCACCTTCGACTTTGATGATGTGAGAAACGTTAGAGAAGGATCCTTCATCACCGTTCCTATTATATGTCCGCCGGGGCAAGTGAACATCGGGAATCGTTGTAGGATTAAATTTTAAGTGAGTACAAGTTGCATTTAACGACCGTGAAACGGGTATGCTTCGAAGAATACAGATGGAGACTCGTCCGGTTGAGCGGGCTGCCACGGCAGATAAAACCAACGCGACGCGCGATCTTCGATGCGATTGTAGTATTTTTGGAAGTGTTTGCATAAAAGGAAAAATAGAAAATTCGTGAAATCGCGCTGTATGTATATATATAAGATAAGAAGCGTCTATGCAATTTTTAAACGTCTAACACGTCTAAACACGTCTAACGTTTAAAATGTACAGATAATTTGATTTATTATTTCGCAACTGTATATGTCCATAATTTACATAAATGCAAGGTTAACCTCGCATCTTGCTTTCTTCCATAACCAACTGATGCTTTCCAATTCTACGCGATAATGCGATTATTACCAATATCGATAACGCAAATTTACATTCGAGTTCGCCGTGAACTTTTAGGATAACATCTGCGTATATCGATCTATTTTTTATCGTATTCTCAGGAACTATGATTCACGATAGCGAAATCATTTTTTTCTTAACGACGCGGTCATATATTATTAATGATCTGATTACGGTCGGGGCCCTGCAAGTGTAACATTAGACGCATAACCTACAAATTATTCTTCAAAAGTGAACTACCGATTGACGATTATTAGAAAGTAACTACGAAGAAAAATCTGCCACTTATATACCCACGATATATTCGCACGTTTGATGGCAGCACATTGTCGTTCTTTACAGACGAAACAACGCACCTCGAATGATCGCGTTACGGTAGGTAATCCGCGAAAAATTTAATCTCACTTGCAAATTTACACATTCACGTTTCCAATCAACCATTTAATCGTAAACATTTAGAAGAACACCTTTCATATCATCGTGCGAATTCGCCGTATTAGCTTCGCTAATATGCTATCAGATTCGCCGATAAATTTATTACACGGGATACGGATAAAAATCGTTATCAACAAACTCCGTGATACTACGAGATTCGGCACGGTTGATAAATCCGACGAATGTAAAAAAAATAAAAAGAAGAAAAAAAACGATCACTTTCAGGTGCTCAAGGTAATAATTCACGAAGACAGCGCCGACACTATCGGCCCGATAAGAATCGGTACTACGACAAACAAAAATGATTCTACAGGATCGGTATTACGGCAAGGTAATATGCTAAATGATCCATACGTGTGCCAGGGAACTCGTGCTGTTGGTGTGAGTGTGGCCACAAATACGCGCGGAGCGTATTCTCTTCGGCAATCGATCGCGGCGCGAGCACACGAACCTGCTCAGGTACGACATCTCCACGTTTTCCTCGTGTATCAAGTGCAATGGGAACGGCAAGGCCGAGCCTCTGGTAAACACGTGCAATCATTGTTCCTTGGTAATTAAAGCTTACCTCCGTCGATATTCGAGCGCGTTACCTTCGCGGTGATCACGCGACTCTGCAATCTCGTGTCTGCAAGATTAATCTTTTTGCGAGGAGACTCGCTATTTTCCGACGGGTCGGAAAACACGACATAATAGAAAGGACACCAGGTTGCCGCCTGACCCTGACAGAATAATGTTCCCCGACGAGATTAACGCGAGATCGTTAGACCTTCCGATCAAGCCCTCGCCTTCGCCCGAGCCCGAGGAGAAATCACTGGTAAAACCATCCTATCCTCTATGACAGAAATTCATAACCGTTACACGTAAGTATTTCGCTAATGGAACGGAACGAGTCCATTCAACGAGTCGCGGTTGCAACACTCCCACGTCTTCGCTTTGATAAGTAGCGCAATTCCGTTATCCCGCCGAGCATTCTAAGGAGCGTACGTGGCGAACGCGCACCAGCTTCCAACTTTAAAAATTCACACGGTCTTCTCGTGTCCAAAATCTACCACCAGCATATCCTGCCGGCACTTTCGAAATCATATCGCGATTCGTTAGTCATCGCGCAAAATGTTATTTCCGTTAACGTCGTTAACGCCATTTCACGACGCTAATCGCCTTTGCTTCGAAACCTTCCCATCGGTAAACTTTCTTTACCGTGAACATTCTATCGTGAGTACTACGTGTCGCGATAAAAGAGCAATCCACGCTATCGATGCCAACGTATAACGCGGAAGTCGGTCATCCGTTTCGGTTTTGTTACCGTAACGCTCCCCGGTTTTATGTCTCTTCCTTTCCGTTATCGTCAGCGCGTCGACGTAACAGCAATCGGAAAGAAGATGCCAGTTCCTTTTCCCGACGATCGGCATGCCTATTACGACATCTGTCGAACGAGTTCACCGTCACTTTTCCGCAAAGTCGTCACGTCGGAAGCTGAATAACGCCGCCGTCGAGGATTTACCTGGTGCAGGAGAGGGAGTCGGAGACAAAGAATGGAAAACCTCGCGGTGTACAGCATGCTCAGGATTCCCGTCACGATGCCCGCGATTCTTCGATATATAGATAATCCAACACTCGAGTCATTTGACAAATATTCGTACGGATATGTAAATTAAAAATAAACGTTACCGGGGAAGTTGTAGCCGCGAACGGTGCTTGCGTAGAATTCTGGTAAACTGGTCCGCGTGACCGAAACGAGAGAGAAATTTAGGTTACGATTAAAAACACTCACGCATAGTGCAAACGTTGCAACGTGAAGCGGCCGCCTTCGGCAAGGACGTTACATCGCGAGGAATATAGATATTTCTTCGGTCACGATCCGATAGGATACCGAGCGCAGGTATTTCAGTGTTACAACAGGATTATACAATCGCGTGGTTGACGCCGTCTGTAACAGAGGACCTTTAAAGGTTGCCGTTAAATTCCCGCAAAGCGCCAGGAGATGACGTTTCTCGGAAAGTACAACGTCTCGGGATGTCTGACTGGCCAGTTATTCGCACCGTGGCATGCGTAATCTGTTTTTTAAAATGGTCTCCGCACCGTTTCCACTTCGATCGACATCTGTCGAAATATCTGGCTTAGAAATATTTGACGCAGAATCGACGCGAATTTGTCGATACAAGCGTGTCGACTGCAGCGCGGAATATATCGGTTACCGGTCACGCCACCTGTGAGACCAAAGAGAAGAAACAGATCGCGCCTATCGAGACAGAACATTAACACCGGGAACGGTTCTAAGAATTCAGTTCAAAAACAACTCGGTGCGCACTGTGCAGGGATAAGAAGTTGGCTAGCGAATCCAAGGGGCGACAGGTTATGCCGTGATAGAAACACTTTCTCTCGCAACATGGTAACGTCGTTCCTAACAAACCTTCTCTTACGTGCAGGTTATGTCGTTTCGTGTCACCTGACAAAGAGATCGAAGGACAAGCGAAACTAAGCAGGATAGAGCGATAGAAAACGACGAATTTTGAGGCATTGGTCGTTGACACGAATAATTATCGCAAGTTAGACAGGGATTGATCCTACCGCAACATCGACTCGTGTTTCCAACAGTTTAAAATTCCGATACTACGAAAAGCGAAATCAGAAGTCAGTATACATGTTACTCTTACGCTAACCCGATAACCGATTTCTAATCTCTGCACGGTATAGCGTAATACCTTGAGTGTCTCGTACACGCAATTGACGTAAAAGTGCAATTCAAGTATATTAGAAATATAGCGACTGTAATGGCGCCAACCATTTATAGTTACACCGATAATTGACCTAAGATCGGTTTCAGTAGCATTCGTGGGCAAAACTGATGATTCACGGATATTACAGGAGATACCCTAATTGTTAATTGATATTCTTTTCTTGCAACGTTTCTTTTAATCTATTCCTTAAGCCGAGCATTTCCTTATACGTCAATTCAAGCGTCCGGACGCCGGTGCAGCAGCTCCTGTTTTCTAATATCGTACGATCTGAATTAAAGGTCTCAATTGGCGACAATGTGCGGTGTATCTCACTTCCTTCGATTCTGCATCCCCTGATATGCATAACAAAACGCTGAAATTCCGGACTAAGAGGAATAGATATGCAGTCGATTAGCACGTGCATAGTTCTTCGCTAAAACTGCCTTTACCGCGTACGTGACAAATGCGAGAATGCAGCGACAAATAAGAATTATTTTTCTTTTTGCGGCCTTGCTGTAGCAAGTAACCCGTTAATCGGATTTATTGGCATACTTTATCGATTATCGCTATCAGGTAATCGCTAATGACTAATCGAGGTAAAGGAATAGACGATCTTTCGGCAACGGGAAATACCGAAATATTTCGCTTATAATTTATTTACCGAAAATTTCCCGGTCGTTCCAGATACCGCTCGCTTTAACCAGAAAAATCAGTTCCGCCACGACGGTCGAGGAGTTCCTTCAGTTAGTCGAAGGCGCACCCCCGCAGCAAAATACCTTCTCGATCCAGAGTAAGTAGGATAACGAATGGTTTCAGTTATACGTATTATTAATTTAGAGAAGATTCGTGACAATCCGCGGAGAGACACACACGAGGTGATATAACCGTGCAAATTCTGTTTTATTTCAGTTTAAAAAAAAAGAACATAAACGTATGCGTATCGGCGAAAGGAAAAAAATAAATTGTCTGGCGTAGACCTGCTACTGCACGAGATAGCATTCGAGGATTTATGGTTGCAGTACAGTGACAACCATAAATTCTCGAATGTTTAAAGAACAAATTATTGCGAGCAAACCTGCTATAACTATTTGGCAAATATTACTCGGTTAGATAAACCTGTTAATCTGCGTGGTATCGTCTAGTAATTTCATTGCTCAAACTCGATTATTGGTGAACACGAGATTACTTTTTGTGAACGTCGTATCTACAACGAACACAGAGTTACCATCCAGAGATTGAGATTTCTAAAAAAAAAAACATTAAATTTAAAATATAAAAACGGAGAATCTTAACGATAATCTTCAGAAAGACTAATTTCCTGACGCTCGAAGAAGAAGAAAAGGGATCTTTTCGCTTTATATATCCTCTTTTTCCTTCTGAAAATTTCACTCTTTCGGATTTCTGGATAATTTCTTCGTCTTGCACTTTTGACTGTCCTCGTATATTATCAGATGAATCTGATACTTGAAAACGAACTTTCTCTTATTCTCCTCGTTGCAAACGTCCACGTTCACGCACGGTTTATTAAAGACGAGCTTGTCCTTCACGCATTGGAGCGTGAATAAAGGAGCACGATGGTCTTTAGCCATCACTATTTCCAGGCTCTTCAGAATGCCTTTGCGATCCTCGACAAAGTCGATAGTCCTGAGGAGACCATCGAAATCGTTGGTGTTCGGTACCAGCCTGTTGGTAATTTCATTTATCTCCGTGAGACTGGGCAATCTGTCTTTGGGCACGGTGTCGCGCGTAGTTTCGCAAAGTGGATCCAAGGCTGGGCATTCGGTCAGAATGGAATATGCAATTTGCAATTTGCATGGCCGCCTCCACGTGTGAAAATTGCTCGTTGCCGAGAAATACGTGTGTCGAATATCTACGATTCAATTGAACAACGCATCTGTTATCATTTTTACGCTACCTAGCCCGATTCGTTCCAGCCAAATGTGGAAGACGAAAAATGTAGGAAGAAATGGAAGCTTGCCTGGTTTCCAAAATTTCCGTGACAACTCGATTTCGCCGTCTGCCTCCACGTAATTACCGTGCTTGCCTCGACGTTAACGTGGCCATCTTCTTCGCTACACTCTCTCTCGACGGTTGGTGCCATGTCCTCTTCCAATTTTATCCTATTAATGCTCTGCTCGATCTCTTCTATGTTCGCTGGCGAGATCTCGAACTTGAAAAGATTACAGAGATCACCCTCGCTCAAATAGTCTCTTTCATATCGATTTCATTCCCATTAATGTCCATCGCAGAGTCACGCGTGGATATATCCGTTTCTGCGACAAACGATTCGCTGTCTGCGTCATTCGCATTTTTCACGCTTTCTTGGCGATGATGAAACTATTTCCTGCGTAAAAATTCCAAGGTTGAGGCCCGTTTTCTCCGGTTCCGCGAAGTTTGAAACTCGGTGCTCGCGTGGTCTTACAGGTTCGAGCGTTTCTTCTAGCAAACGATGCTGCTGGTCGGCACGATTCGCGAGAATATGTGCCAGGTATTCACCATGTGAGCCTCCATGAAGGAAGCCACTTTCTTGCTACCTTTGATCGTCCTGCCGAACCAATCGAGCACCACGTCCCTCGAGAGCTGGGTCTCCAAGCCGGAAGCAAGACCGTCGACCAAAGCGAAGTAGCTGTTGGAGAACGAAATGGCTTGCGTCTGACTCTCCATCGTTCTAATCGCCTAAAGAAGCAGGACAGATTTTACCGCGTAAAGTTTCGAGTCCGATCGCTTTTACGTAAAACCGCAGAAACCGCACGGCGAATTAGACGCAAGCAGAAATCGGGGAGGAAGAAAAGGGAAATCCATTGACTAACCATTCTGCCGTATGATCCGGCGTGCTGTACGACACATCCTCTTCTAGGTAAAATCGGAGAAACCGAAGAACGATCGAACACAGAGATACCAGTCCCAGCAACGTGTAAACCTGAATTACAAACGGTTCAACTACACCCAGACACCGACACCACCAGCATATACTTCCCCACCTGCATACGAATCAACAGGTGCGGAGGTTGTTGCTACAATTCCCTCCTCTCTTGCCAGCCAACAGTAACCGAGACACGAAATTTCGAGGTAAAAAGAACTTGTGATGATAAATCTATATTATCGGTCACAAAGGATGTTGTTCGAAACGATCACGTTGTTACGATTATTTACAGATCTACGTGATGACTACCAACCACCACAAAGGATTAGTATATAAAAGTAAACGCATTGTACCAGTAGAAGAGTACACGCAATGCGAGTGCAACTGCAAAGTAAAGGAGGATGTAATTTAAAGACAGTCGATGATTGAGATCTTCCTTTTTAAACCGGTATAACCTCGATCCGCAATGTGTATCGTAATAATTCGCGTACACGTTCATACGATAATGTGCCGTTTATCATTTGATTATTAGTTGAATTTAAATTTGAAAATTGAATTAGATATTTTAATGAACTCGAGGGGATTACGTCGTTTCATTGAATTATATATATATACTTGCAGCATTGCAACAAAAAGCAGACTTATGTACCAGAGTCGTGTGAGTGTCAGTGCAACAACGTCGACGAAAAGAAGAAATGCAACGAAAGCGACAAGAAAGTCTGGAATTCAGATCTTTGTAGCAGCTCATGTAGAGAAGTACGGCAGTGCAGTACTGGCTTATATTTCGACCAAAATACGTGCAGGTGTGAGCTAAATGAATATGACTACTACTCTGGGAATTAAATCTTACTGCACCCTACTGTCTTGCATATCTTATAAGCTGCATGCATTGCATCAAATCTTCTTTGGGATTTTTTTTTTTAATCATCTTATTTTCCTGCTTAAATCACGAAAAATTAACAACTCTGTTTGCTTTTCTTGAATATATCGTGCAACCAGTAAACATGAGACTGGTGTTTAATATTAAACTACCTATTGCACTAAAACAGAAACAAAAATTTCTTAACTATCATCATATCTTGTACGATAGGGTTACTTTTCAAACTCACAAGAATAACATAAGTAAAAATTTATCACGAATAAAATTAAAACGAACAAAACAATGTGTTAGTTTTGTATGAACCGATGGGTTTATGAATGCATAATACGTATTCGTTAACAGCATGTAAGTTTTTCACTAGAAGACCAAGATGTTATTTTAATACCTGAATATTTAAAATTGTTACAGATGTAGGCAGTCGCAAATATCTAGACCTTGGCTAATACCTACAAGAAGAGTCGATTACGGATTTGAGTATGCAGAGAAATCAGACAATGTATCACCAGTAATAATTGCATTAGACCCCGATGATCCTAGGAGAAAACCTAAACCAGACTCAGAATTCAAATGAAACTGCTGATATATTGACTAAATTATAAAACTCACGAGGCCGTTATTTAACGGAACATAAATATAAATTAATCTTACACCTTTGTGCCATTCTACATCCACATACACGTGATATGTTACTATAATATTTATGTAACTCAATATTATAAGGTATAAATAAGTGCATTTTTATATATTAAAAAGCATTGTGATATAAGGAAACGTAATTATTCAATATTGCTACTCGTGTACAATATTAATATATGCTATTTTAAACATATTATTTATGTACACGTTTTTTAAGACTGATTTATAACAAATTTTATTGACTGTTTCTATAGGCATAAACATTACAAAACATTGTCATACAAAAAAAGTTGTAAAATCATGAACTCTTTCCTAGCGGTGCTTCCTCAAAATCAGTTTGTATTTCATCTACAATGGAAGATTGGGTATTTTTAACATTTCTCATATACAAAACCAGTGCTTTATTAACCTTCAGAAGTGTTCTGTAGCTCTCACTTATAGATGATACCGATTCAGAAATTTCCCCTAAAATATTAGGCAATAAAGAATTACATAATCTATTGGGCCAGGTGTTTAAAATATGAAATAAATTACGTACATAACCTCACTTTTAAAAGAATCGTTCAGAAACGTAGTGCCAAGCTGCTTTTCAAAACTCGTTTAAGGAGTTCTTAATACGTGCAAGATATTATTAAATAATTAACCTTCTTTCCTATAAAAAACATACACTATATATAGACGATGTCATATCAAGAATAGTCGATTCTTTTATAATTCTTGGGCGTTTTAATAACTTTTCCATTATAACGAATCTTCTTTTTTGTTTTCTTTCCTTAAAGAACATTTTTAAAAAATAAAACAAAATAAATCAAGATTTTATCACAGATGCTTACGATACCTACCACGATAATGAATTTAGGAAGCGATATACAAGATTACATTTATACAAGGTTACGCGATAAACATTAATCGAACTTATATTTAAATTTCACTCAAAGACACAACGGAAAACATAAAATACAATTATAATCAAGATTACAATAACATTTACAATAAGGACATATCACTTGTTTGATTGTTCTTATGGAGTAAAGTAAAAATGCCAAAATTTCCTTTATATTTTACAGTTAAAAGGACACAGGACAGTCGGTATACTAAAATAGCATTTAACGAATTTCCTAAAAGATTTTCATAAAAACTTTGTGTTCAAGGCAATCGCTTTTTGTAAACAAAAAATGTTACCAGCAACTGAGCACGCTGTGTACGCTATTCTACTGCCATCTACTAGCTGAGAACGTAACGTTATTCTTTTCGTTCGCGAATAACAGATAGTGCCACATAAACGATATCCATAACTCGACGTATAAACAATTTTTCACGAAAAAATTATCAACGAGTTAAATATCGAAAACCGTTAATGACATATCGACTAGGTCTATTTACATTCGTATCTAACTGCACTTAACGATAAGTCTCTAGGCTTATTTTGCTTTAATCTACAATCTTACAAACATAGTTACAAAGCATTACGCTTCTCGGTTGCAATTTTGAGTTATCATTCTTCATTACGAGGCTGTTTATTGTTACGTGTATTTCATTCACGTTTCTCTAGAACCTGGATATCGAATTACTCGTCCCGAACAAGTAAATGCTAATGCAATTTTTTAATTAGAGGTTGTACAACCATGTTATGCGTATAAATTGAAGGCTTGCATTTCACCTATTTTTATCGCGCGTAATTAATTTTGCCGTTCGTAATTAACGATGTCGGAGATGAAAATTTCAATATTCGAAGCGTCGCACAACGCTCGTTGATTCGACCGTAGCCATTTGAAATTAGACAATTCAACCGGAGCGAACAAACGATTCGTGATACGCCATAAAGACGAACGAACGAACGTAGAATCGAGGAAAAAAAATATCATCGTGGAATTATATTTCATCGAGTAAGGGAAAATAGCGAGAACAATGGAACGAGAAAGGGCTCGGAGAAGGAAAGGGAACGGAGAAAGCCTTCGCGAGTAATGTTGCATGTCCAAGAGCGTACTGGACGAAAGGAGAAAGAACCGCGGCGAGTAGACGAGGCGCCGTTTATTTTTTTTTTTTTTTTTTTTTTTTTTTGCGCCACTCGTTATAATTACTGGGGCCTTGTCACTTTTGCCGAGGCGCGGACCGGAGTGAAGTATTTGGTCGGCCAGTCGCCCCGTGCATTCGGTCGATCTGCGCGCGGCGGCTGCCTCAAAGAACTCTCTTCCTCCACGTACAAGCAAAGGAAGCGCAGAAGGAGTAAACGAAGAAAAAGAGGAAGGAGCAAAGACAGAGAAAACAATGGCCAAGTCCCGAGCGGCTGTTCGAGTAACTCGCGTCACGAAATTGTCTCAGTCGAGGCACGTGAGCGGCTGAATTTGCAAAGCGCAAACACGTGCGAAGACTAGTCCCTATCTCGTTATATACTTCAAGTGTCTCGAAGACCTGTCGGATACGCGATATTGGGGGGGGGGGAATAAAGTACGCGTACAATGTGTCACGATGAAAGAAGAAAAAAAAGAAAGAAAACGAATTAAAATTCGAAGCGCGCGGTTGTAAGTTACGTAGGAACACAGGTACGATCGCGTCCTATCAATAAATAATTACACGGCTAGGTGTCGAAGGATATCTATGCAATTTTCTTGATGCAATTTAATGTGATACGCGTCGCACGAATTCAATTTTTTGTCCACCGGTGAATGCGGCTTAATTGCATTCGGTAGCGAGAAAGATTTAAAATTCAAAGAAGAACAGTAGTGGGTTCGGAAAAAACCGGTACCTTGCCTATGTATTTTACGCCACTTTCTTGCGTGTACGCAAGCGTTTATCACTGTCTCGCTTCATCGCGTTCTCCCGGCTTCCACTCAAGGACTCTCTGGAAGGCCCATGTAGACAGTAAGAGCTTCACGATCGTAACACGGTAGTCAACACGGTGGTAGGTTTAAATCATATTAAAGCGCATCCAAGCACCGGGAATTGTAAGCCTAGATTACTGCTACAAATTGTCCCGTACGGGGAATTCCGTGCGGCAAGTAATTCGATCGGTTTCCAAAGATTCAGGCTAATCACGCCTGCGCCGCTTCGCTAATTCTCCAGTGTTTTTCTTTTCATAACCTATATCTCACGTCGATCGCCCGATGTGCCAGCCTCACGTCTATATTGCATGCACCGCCGCTCCCAAACACGCTTTTTCGGCCACTGTTTTCCCTCATTTAACACCGGTCGACAACGAGAACGGTCTTATTAGCAGAAATACGCGTACAATCGATACCGCGACCTTTCTACCTCTATCGATAGAGCAGAATAACGCCAGAGATGACCGGTGGATGATAAAGTGTTCTCGTGGAAAGTTACGAAACAACGTGGGCAGCGAGAGTAGAAAATGGCGTGGGTCGTGACGGTCTGAAACCAGGTGGAACGTGTTTATACAAGATATCACCTGATAAGACATTACCGAAGCTCGCAGGAAGGTACTTACGGCAGGTACGAAATGACCAATGTCCGAAACCGATCGACAGTCGATTCACGCTCGCCTCGAATTTCGCTGATGGATTCCCGAAGGGGAGGAGAGGTAACGGCACAGATGCGATAAATTGCGTCAGAGAAACTCTGACCGAAGATGGTTCCTTTGAAATCATCGGTCGAGCGTTAAGACCCGTATCCGATACATAGGTCACGATTTTATTGCACCCACGTGTGAATAGATCTATTGAGAATCTGGGCGTTCCTAGTCGATACGAAATCGGGTATCCGTAGCGGCCATTGCGATTCGCTCTATTCGGGATTCAATCCGTCGTGAATCGTGACCGAAAGAATACGCGGCACGCTCACGTATCGACAGTTCTTCACGCGTCCCGAATTCTGATACAGATTACACGGTTTGATATTTACACGCGACCGCGCCTGGAACCGTGACTTTTTAATAATACGTTTCGGTAGGAAGACCGATATTTCCAGAGGGACGAGAGTACGTGTCCGTTAAGAAGTCACGGTAATAACGTTGATTGATAGTTAAAGGAGAAACGGTTGATTTGACGGGGTAGCTTTTACTCCATAACAGCAGCAGGACCGTCCGCGACCATGCCATTAATTTTCCCCTTACGCCGTAGAAATATTTCAGACCAATTTGTCACTGTCTTCTCTATCTCCTCTCTCCTCTCTCCCTCTCTCGCTGGCGGCTCCGCCGATAGCACTATTGTATCGCCTCTCCTTCTCGCCGCTTTTCGTGTCTCTTTGTGTTCCCCGATGAACGTTCAGCTCCCGTTTGAGTGTTGACCCCGCTGCGTCACGCTCGCATGCTGCAGGTTGTTCGAAACGATACGTAATCAGCGGGTGAAACGAACGAAAAGCGAGCGTCTCTAGTAGTCCCGTGTGTCCCCGCGGCTCGCGTCGCGACCATAGCGCCGCGAACCGATTATTTGCGGAAGAATATTTTCTCCCTTTATTTCCTCGTTTCGGTGAAAAGGAGAAAAGCAGAAAGGAGGGGCGACGCGCGGCGTGGAAGAGAAGGAGAGCGAGTACAGCGAGAGATGGTTATCGCGGTAACGAGAAAGAAACGAGAAGACGTCTGTACAGATCACGGCACGAGGTAGATGATCGTATACCGGCGATAGATAACAGCTTCGACGTACAGAATCGTATTTTTAGTCACGCGTCTGCACGCCACTCTGGCCGAGTCGTACGTATCTGTATATACGTGCGTGCGAGAATAACCACGCGCGATGGCTACTGAAATACGCGATCCATTTTCTTTCTTTTCCCTTCCTCCCCGCCACGGCGATACGTTGGCGAAGATGCGCCGATCTATCCATCGGTAACAACGAATATTTCTCGAATTTTATTCTAATCCTCTTCATTCATCATTACGCGCCTGTGTGTTATTTACGTAGGCAATCAGCGGCAAGTATCGGGGCACCGAGCGTAAATTGACTACGAAATTGGTAATGTAATTTACGTCGGAGGGTATCACGATGGATTTTGATTCGCACGCTATATAGGAGCACTGACGTGGAATTGAGAACGGCGGGCGAGAAGGAGAAAAAAGAGAGGGAAAAGAGAGGAAAAAGAAAGAGGGACCTTGATCGAGATCGGTATATTTACCCATTATTACGCGAATCTTTTTCCGTTGCCAACACGCCGTGCATGTCGTGCAGAGGCAGATGATCGAATATTTGTCGATGGAAAATAAACTATCGGCACGGTTAAGGGATACGCGGTAAATATCGGGCAGGAAAAACGTAATCGCGATCGTGTTCTCGATTTAAACGACTGCCACGAAGGAAAACGCCGGTCGGGTTATTCGCGTATCTCCGTTCCTGTTTTTTTACACCGGCGAAATCGTAACAATCCGCGTTACCTTCGGCAGCCGAGTATTTACCTTTCGGTATGGTAAAGCGTCCACGTTAATATTTCGTTTCTGTGCTCTTTCTTAGCACACGGAATCTCCATGAAGGCCAAACGATCGCAAAAAGGAGCAAGAAGTGGCCTCATTGGTCGTGCAAAAATTCGCAAAAACCCGATAGAACGGAGGAAGCGTGGTCTGAGTATCGGGTTTGAAAAAAAAAAAAAAATAAAACCGAAACCGAAGAAAACAAAAGCGACAATCTTGACTCGTTCGAATTCAGAGTTTCCGGAATTATGCTGGAATTTTTAATAAAATGAAGGAGAGAGAAAAAATGGAAAAGAAGGAGGTTTTATAGACGGTGTACGAAAGCGATAGCTACCAAAGAAGACTACGCTATAATATAACAATTCTCTTGATCCCGGTAATGAATGGTTCCGCTCGAAGAGCCCCAGCCGGAACGTTATCGTTTATTGGAAGTTTCGTTGGCAATAGCAGAAGATCCGCTGCTTTACCTACCGGGATCGACGACATTTAATGGAGTCTGGGGAAATTACGGGTACGGTGTATCCGCGTAATAGAAGTTCTCGGATGGAAAGCGTGGCGAGCCAAGAACGCGTTCGATACATGGCCCCTCGCCAACATTTCAGCTCTTCCTTTTTCCGTCGGTGCTCTTTCGCGACGCTATCTACGAGTCTGTCCGCCGGCTTACAACTTCATCCAGCCGAGGAGGAGTTCGGCGTCGGCCTATACGTCGGTATTAAACGGGGCGGTTTCGCGGTAGATCACCGCTGCAGAGAGCGTAACGGGTCGTCGATTAAAACTTTTTACATCTCGCCGTTTTACACGACGCTTCTTGTATCGACAGCGTCGCGACGGGGGAGAAAGAGCCTACGCTAAGCTATATGGTCGTATCACGATATCGAATTCCCGTCATTTCTATCGCCCGATTCGTTTCTCCACGCTCGTGTCCGCTCGGACCAGAGGAGGACGGTTCGCTGAATTCGAAAGCGTTTCGGTAATTGAAACGTTTGGCCAATTTCGCGGCCGCGCTCTCGAATTTTTACCCCGGCCGTAACAGCCATCTCCTTTTACGAGGTTGATATTCATCGAAATCGGTGCATGAAATATTTATACCGAACAGCGTACCGCGGGCATGGGACAGCGCGAGAGGAGATGCAAATTACGGCATTCGAATGCGTTGCCTCTGTACCGTTCGCGCCATCGAGACAAGGCGAAACACCGCACCGAAGGACCCTAGCGAAATCAATTTATTCCTCCTATTTAAGCTCTGCTTCTTATTAAATCCACTTAATTTCCAGCGTTCGTTCACAGTCTCTACCGAGTGTTTACTCAGGTCGCGGCGGGTGTACACGTGCACGCGCACGCTCGTGTGCGTAATAGAGCGAGCGTGTGATTTCCATACGGGCGACGCGGCTGGAAACGGATGGCTCGGTATCCGAGAAATCTTTCCCCAATGTCAAATCTATCGGCAAAAAGAGGAGAAGAAACGTTCTCTCGAGAATGACCCAAGAGATCGAGAGTTTGGTGGATCCGGAACCGAGGGTCGAATTCGATCCTGCGTCTCGCGTGTCGAGACACGCTTCGCTGTCACTCCTCTTTCGCCGGGCATCTCACCGTTACACCTCCCTCACACGCCAATCATCCTGCCACTCTTTTTTCGTCCGCTCGCTCACTGACTCACTTACTCGGTGGAAACAAAAGGAGCAACTGGTGTGGGCAGAAAACGGGAGAGTGCGAAAAAGAGAGAAAAGGCGGAGCGTGCGAGAGCGCGACCAGAAGCGAAAGGATGGAAGGAGCGGAAGAAAAAAGAAAGAAAGGTCCCCCCTCTCCTCGGGCCCCGCGCCATGACTCGGCTCGGTCCTCGTCCCTGCCGCGCCGCGGCGCAATTGTTCGTCAGCGGTACGTTCAAGGAAGGGACGAAGACGCCCAACGGCCGTGGATGGCGGGATAGAGGGTGGAACGGAGAAGGAGAGAACGAGGGAAAAAGAAGAAGGAAAGAGAGGCGCAACAAAAGTAGCCGTGATGCGGTGCAAAGCGAGGACAACCGAGCGGATAGCCGTGGAGAAAATATGAAATGAGCGGCCCTTCGCGGAAACGTGTAACGAAGGGGGGACCCAAGAGGGGAAGAAGAAGAAGAGACCGGATAAAGGAAAGAGGGGACCTCAGGGATGTAAGGTGGAAACTTTCGTGCCTCATACGATTGGATGACCGCTTGGCTGAATTCGAAATCGTACGAGAAACGGCCTACGTCGCCACCCGCCCGTTTCCCTGTGTTTTCCCTCGAATTTGGAAATTATTTTCGCCAGGTAAGAGGTAATAAGTACTCATCGAGGCAAGAAAAGAACAGAAACGGCGAATTAATTTGCGTGTAACAGCGCGAGAGTATATTTACCGTGGCGCTGTTGGAAATTGCGCGCGATGAATTGATCGCGCGAATATAGGGAAGGCGAGAGGCGACGACGATTTATACGCCGAGGAGAAAGTAGATAAACCGCGTGTCTCGTTCGTGTCTACCAGCCGTAGAACAGGCAATACCTCGGGCGTCTTCCTAGTAACACGATCGATCAGCTGGCGGACGGTGTTCAAGGCTGACCTTTCTCCCGAGGAAAACTCAGTTACTCCAACCAATTAACCAGTCTTAAGTCGCGCATCATCCGCGTGACTGTCGGTAGGAGATCGCGAGTGAAAAATTGGACGGACGGGGATCTGCGGCCGGTCGCAGGCCAGAGAGAGAGGAGAAAGAAGAGCAACACGCGAGCAAGAGTAATTGCGTATTTCGTTCGCCGAGGCGCGACTCGAAGCGGCGAGGAGTCGATGAACCGAAACAATCGGAAACGCGTCTCTCTCTCGGCAGAGAGTCGATATTCGGTCGCTACGTCCCTGGCCCATCGCAGAACAGATAAAAGACTAACCGGGGTAATTAAATACGTAATTACTATACGTTATGCGGCCAGATGCGTGCTAAACTCGGCAATTTGCAAGCGGAATCAAGCAGATAAAGACGTTGTAGCCGGGTATTGCCGCGCGGCCGAGTTATCGGCGCGATTGCCTCGCGTGTTTTCCGATCGAGTCGCGGTATCGCCGTTGGCGGAACAGTGGAACGCGTATTTATTAAAATTCGTCGCGATGCACCTGCCCAGTTTATCTTCCGGCCGGAGCGATCCTCGTTATCCTACGATGCGGACAAACCTGCTCCACGTCGCACGGCAAACGTTCGCCGGGTCAAACGCGAGTAGTTTTCGCGCGGTTTCCCGCTGGTAACGGAACTCGAGGCTGTGTGAACGGGGGATCGGTTACGTTCGGTAGCCGAAGCCGCGCGTGATGCATTCCAGGGGACGAATTCGGCGAAGAAGCAGTTGTTTCCCGTGTTCCGCACGAACGGAGCGGCAATACGGGCGCAAGTGGGAGTTAACGACGTAACTGGGGGTTTTCCTTCCGGCCGTCGTATATTTTATCGTTTAATTTCAGCCGGCGAGGCGTTTATGAGACCTGAAAAACGTCTGGCGATATTGTAGGCGGATTTCCAAGCGGGAGAACACGCCCCCGAGTCGCTACCCCGGCCGAGGACGCCCGATGACATTATTATTCGTAATGAACAGGTTTACGAGGCTGCAAATCATAGCCGTGATCATATTCCGAACGGCAGTACTTCTCGTTATTCACTTTAATGGCGCCAGTATTTGAATTTCGATCCTGCCGCCTTTCGCTCTCCTCATCCTTCGCACCCCCTCGTACACCGACCCGCGTTCCACCCTTGGCACCGCTTTCCCGCCTCGCTAGCTCTTCAGTATCCGCCGCGTTACAACGTTAAACGATAAAGAATGCCAGAGGCCGCACATCGCGGACGTGTCAGAGACATCCGTGTCGAGACCTCCATACTACCCTCTTCCGACCGTCCGCCGGCACAGACACGGCAATAACGGCCGAGCATCCTTGGTTAGCAACTTTCCTGGATCTTTGATCCTTCCGAGAAGGTGGGTCGACTTTTAAATAGCCACTACTCATTCGTAATATTTTGCGAGAGTTTCCGTGAAGAACAGCGTGTGATCGACCACGCGCAGCAGATAATTCGAATTCGAATTTCTCTAGATTTATTTTACAGCGAATTCCTCGATGCTCATTACAAATTAGGGCACCTATCGAAGATACTAGGTGTATCGTCGCTTCCGACGATCGAAGTATTGTTCTAATCTATGATCGGGTTTTTAGCTTCTTCCAAGAGTAGAGAGGAGCGCTTTCGTTCTGGTATAGAGACACGGCGTGTCTCTATAGGTCTCTATAGGCCAATATGTAGATGGCTCATTTTGTACCAAACAATGTCGGTAACTGATAATTCCATTCGGCGTGTAATGCTTTTCGTGGGAGAATGTGTATAATATCCCGCGAGACTCATGGCAAGGGGATCGACCTAAACACGAGTATTGCGGGCGAGAGCCGAGAATTGTAGTAGATAGAGACGGATGTAAACATCGTCGGTCAGACTCCTGTGGTTAATTTTCGGCTATGTTTTTCTGTTTCAGTCGCGTGTTATTCTTCGTGGTGTTTGCACGGAGCGACTCGATGCGTCTCACGTGTCTCCACGCGTCTGACGCTGTTGTTGACTGTGCCACGCGTCATTGGAACTTGACTGCTAAGGTAGAGGTTAATGTAATCTTTATACGTAATTCTACCGATTAATTTTAAAATTCGCGATCGAGTAATTGAAACGACATTATCTCGACACAGTGGAAAATTAATTATTCCGGATACATATGTAATGACTGATTAAACTAGAAAATGATCTCTGCGATACCGCACGTGAACCATTTACCGCACGTGAACCATTCGATAGTCTCAATTAGTATATTATCCAATGCATAATTGGCGGAACGAATGTTAATAGGCGAAGGTGGATTTCGAAGGTGGTTAGACTGTTGAAGATGTTGGTCTTTGCCGGAATCTCGGTGGGTTTTGGTAAGATCGTGTTACCCAGGTTGTAGCGGTTGGTTTGGAAACGGAGCCTGCGCTGGGGTTCGCAAAGGTGCCGCTGACGCCTGCCAAGTAGCATTGCGTTGCATGGCTTACGAAAATGTTTGGTCAACGTCATGGGTCGTTTCTGCACCTGGAGAAGGGTTGATACGAACCAGTGCGTCCTGTCGTCGCCTCTTTCCGCGTACCAGAATAGCAACTAACGGATAGTTTTTATTTTCGTTCCAAACAGAACAGACTTATTAGAACAGACGTTATTAATCCTATCAATCACGCGGACCACGGGTTAATTCTCTTCCTTCCCGCCCTTTGACACTTTTTTTAGGCCGGCCCGGGCACATTAATCCTCCGCGAAGATCGATCACGGCACACGTGACCGTCTATTCGTCGTGTCTTTAACATCGGGTAATTAATTCAAAGCTCAAGAATCAACGGGGCGAGTATCGATTTAGATCCCGGTGGGTAGATACTAGTTTCGCGAGCCTCGCTCTTCGCCCGACACGATAACCATCGCTGACTTGATTTCCATCCTCGGATTTTCCGACGAAACTAGCCGTTGATCACCGCGGATTAACGCCTCGATTCGCTGCTATCGGGAAGCGTGGAAATGACTGTGCATGGAAAGTAAAATGAGCGGAGGGATTTGAGCTGGACGGCGGTGGACGCGGTCGGGGGGTGAGTTTGGAACAAAAGCCATTGTTTTACGCAACGCCAGCCGTCCAATGACGTATTCCCGGATTTAAATGTCGCCAAGATGTATTTCCGATTTACACACGTAACGGTAGATCCGGCAGAAAAAATTCAATCGCGGCGCCTTCGGGGATAAACCTGAGAGCAGCTTGCAAGTATCAGGAATGACCGTCGTCCAGCCTGTTCTCTGCCACCGCATCGGAATAGGAGATCCGTTTGCACAGAAATCGCTGAATTACGCTAAATTCAGATCAGCGTGTTTCCAACGGTCCCATGCCGGCTTCCTCTAAGGGTCCCATTAAATTCCCACTGGCTCTCGTCATTTTACGGTTATGCCAGGTTTTTCGCGCCCGGTATTCCGAGTATCTGCAAGATGGATCGCGCGACATCCGCGGCCCTTTCAACTGGCATTTCTATTTCCCTCGTCGTGATTCTCCTTGTCGAAATAGTTAGACCGTTTACGATGATCGACGAGTGGCCAGTCCTCACAGACACGAGCTTTACACCTTTTTCGCCGTGTATGAATATCGACTTAACCCTACGAAGACGTACGTACCATCTCTGGGGAAGCTTTTCGAGATTTGTCACGCTCTGTTAGACGGAAGTGGTAATGATGGTAAACAATTAGTGGTAATCAAAAGTAACGTGATTAATTTCGCCTTAGAAGGAGAAAGTAGGAATAGATCGAAGGAATTGTTTAGATACTCCCTCTCGTGGATAATTGGAAGACACGGTTGTTTCTGGGAAACGTACAACGACGTATATTTGGCCGTTGTCGAAACGTCTCGAAGTGGCTGGAACAGGGACGCGATTGGGCGAGTACAAACCAATCATTTAACCTATTGGACTGGTGAAGGGATGGAAGGGAGCCGTAGTGTGTGGAAGCGGGAAAAAGGAGATCGTTCGACAAAGGAACTGCAAATAAATGTCACCGTCGATATAAACCGAGGCGGAAAGCGCGCCGAGACGGGGAAATAAGTAAGGAAAGAAAGAGGGTAAGGAGGAAAGGGTGCGGGGGTGGCCGCGAGGGCGGCAGATTTGAATATTGATTCGCTTTATTTAAATTCCGCCGGCCTTATCGTCGGGCAGATGTCTCGGACGCCGGAATTGGACGCGATAACGAAAAACGGTGCTGAAGCGAATAGGCTGTGGATTGCAGCCGAAAGAGAAAAACGGCGGTGGAAATGAGGCAACTGGGATAAGGCGCCAGGACAGAAGGGAAATGCAACCGAATGGAATTTATAAAACGATTTTTCTCGCCTCATTAACTGCCTTCGCAGATGCGTTCCAGCGTTTCCAGATAGTGCCATCCCGAGACCCCCCCCCCTGTTACCGCGGGGGCTAAACCGAGAGACGCTCGAAATTTCTCTCGAATTCCCTTGTTTCCTCCTCGACGAGTCCGCCCCTCCTCTAGCGGGAAATTTAAAGGTTCGCGAAATTTATGCGCTTTTCCCGGATCGTTTCCGAAGGAAACACTCGTCTCTCGTTGGACATCGGGCTATCGATGGGAGGACTTTGCTCGTGGCATCGAAGGAAATATCTCCGTGAATTTGAGATTGTTCCCGAAATAGACAGAGCGGATAGACGGTTCCGCACGACAGGATAGACACTAATGGAAGGCGTTCTTAATGGGACTCACGGTTCGTGATAAATTTAACCTGAGTATGTATAAATCTGAGGCGGCGGAGTGTTCGAGAATGTTGCCCTTGGTCGTAAGTCGATTTTAAACTTCAACAAGCCGCGGTAGCTTTAACGAACCCGCTCCGGTGGATGCTCCGGAAAATCGTTGCGGTGAAACGCGCGGCTCGTGAGAACGCGTTATTTCGTCGAGACGCGATACGTGGAATTAGCGGAGAGAGATAAGGAATTGGCGATCCTTTGCTCCTTCTCCGAGGAGGAGGAGGAAAACCGAGGCAAGGTAGGGTAAGGAATAAATTTCGTGGGCTACGTTAATATCCGAGCGTAAATCCGCGTACACAAAGCGATCCCCCAGTGGAGGAGAGTCTAAGAAAAAGACAAGGAAAGGGCGGAGAGTTTTTACAAGGGCGCATAATTTTTTGCTCTCCGCGGTTGCAATTAAGACTTCTCGCGAGGTTTTCATAAAGCCGCATTAAATCCCGCGGCCTGGCCGCCTCACGGACGTCTGCCGAGAGGCAGAACCGAGGAAAACCGGCACAGGGACCGAGAAAATAATATTTCTTATCCCAGTGAAGTTGCACGGCGTGACCGGCATTAGGCGGAAGCGAAATAATTCTAAAAAATTACAGAAATTTCTTTTTCGAAATTTTTCCGTGCCGTACGGGCCAGCGCCGGGGATGGAAGTGTGAGATATTAATTCCAGAATCTTTTGTCGGCGGCACGGACGGCCGGGCTAATTGTACAACTGCTTTAAAAGTTTACCGGACTTGCTTGTTTAGGAACGGCGGATAAAAAGTATCTATTTAGCGCATGGTGCGTATTTCGAAAGGAGGGAAAAGTTTTAATTGGGAACGGTGTCGGCCTGTTCCGCCCAACTCTCGGCACACTTTCGCGCGCACTCTTTCGCCAGGTTAATCAATTTTCGGCGGCGGGATTTCTCGGCAGCCCCGATAACGCGACAAATGAACGTGAAAAAGCGTGCTTAACGGGCTCTTTGACATCCGAAAGACCTCCAGTGTTTGCTCGTATGCACGCTATTTCGAAATAGCGCGACCCAGAAACGTGGTATATTTGAAATTTTTGCCGCGCAAAAGAACGCTGTAACTCCTTTTCTTTCTGCTTCGAAAGAAAAGGAAGGTAAAAGAAGTGGTTCTGTAAAACTAATATATTGGTCAACTGCTTAATTAACCAGCGACTATGGCGGATACAGCGGATGAAGTACTTAATAGACGATCGATGGAACGACTGGTACAAAACAGAAGCCGATCGCTGGCCTGTATAATGGGGACAATTTAATTCGACTGAAAAACAAGCGGGGTATTTCTATCTTTGATCGCGAAAGGAGCGCGTCATAAACAGGGCGATAAACCTGTTGGAGCAGACGGTCGACTGCGGGAGCACAGCCGATTCTCGCTTTCCCTTGTTCTCTTCGCTCACAAGCGACAGACACTCTCTCCCTCTCTCGACTCGAAAGCCGAAATTTTCCTGCTAATTATACCAGCTTAAACGGGGCCCGTGCCTGCCGCGGAGCAAACCCGCGGAAAGCGGTTAACGAAAGGTAAGCCACAAAGGTGCGCGTGGAAGAAACAATCGGGACAAGCGGGACAATCGGACGAGTTTGATGGATGAGAATTCATACCGCAGCGAATGCCGAAGTTGTCGGGCGAAATTCGCGACGGAGTTCGCGTGGAAGTTAAACTCGGCGATAATTCCGATAACGGCAGTAAATTTTGCAAGATTGAGGGACTCGGCGGAGTTTTCACTGTATTTACGCTTGAACTGCGGGCAACGTACTTTTACGTTTTTCGCAGTCTGTCACTGGAGCGCGGGTCACGTAAAAATACGTATTTAGTAGATTTGTGGTGGATAGCGGGTATTGTATAATTACAATGCAATTATATACAATGTCACACACACAAGTCATGTATGTGGGACATTATATATGTATCGTTGCGTTGCTGGACAACGTTCCGCATTCTTTTTCCCACAAATTTCGATTGTCGAGATACTCGGTCTCTTGTTGAGTTACTTGGTCTTCAATCGAGTTCCTACCTCCAAAGCGTACAAGTCGTGTTTGGCAATTTGAAGCGCGATTTTTTATTATTGTTTTATACATATATATATATTTAAGTGTAAAATAAAAAATTTTCGTTGATAAATACGAAGTAGTTTTCGGCTATTTTACTGAATGACCAAAATCCCGCGCGGTTCACGAAAAAACGCCCGCTGCTTGCGTAAGTTGGCGGCGAAATATACCCGTAGTCCAAGTGTTAACTGGCGGGCAAACGGAATGTTCTCGTTTACGACGTAGCGAAGTTTTTTATCCAACGAGCGGACGAATGGTAACGCTTGGAAGTCGAATCGGATAACCCGTCCCTCCAGTCATTTATGAGTCACGTAACCGTCATCCAGCATGCGGCAAAATTCGGGCTCGCGGCAGTCTGCACCGGCGCTCTTACGGTTTCTTGCCACAATTAGGATAATTGGGAGAACGGATCGGCGCGAAACGAAGATCAATAACAAAGCCGATAAGAGCGTATACCGGGCTGAACGAATCCGTAATTAAGCCGGCCAGTATCTCTTAAAGTTTTATTAAAAGCGCAGCGGTTAGCCTATTCTCGTTCGGGAGTTTCGATAATTACACCCTCATTCACTGGAACGTGTCGTCTTACGCTGCGAAATTGTGTCGCCCCCCCCCCCTCGCGCTTCGGCCTGATTTGTGTAACCCGTCCACTTTATCCCGGCTTTTATTACATGAAACGATAATTGGAGATAATTTCATTAGCGTGTAGAAAAGAGTGGAACGCGACGACTACAGCGCCGTTTGTGAATTATATCTTAACGTGCGAGTATTACTTGGAAGCCTGGTCGCCGATGGCGGTCGAAAATCATCCTCCCCCCCCCCCCCCGCCCGGCCCGGTTGCCAATTAACGCTTTCAGTGCAGGATAATTGGTAATTACGAACTTCTTGTTCTTCCCGAATAGTTCGATGCCGAACGTTAATCAAAGTCTCTGAACGGGCGATTAATCCGTAACTGTTCAGCCCACGGGACTCATCGCGAGTTTCGCTGGGCGGACTTAAACGCGCCTGCTTTGCTGTATTATTAAGCGTGCCGGCTAATACGCGTGGAAGGCCGCGCGTTTCGTTCTCGAGAGAAACTCGGATAATGCAGAACGTCCGGTCCCGAGGTCGTTTTCCAAACTTGCGCGAGTGATTCGATTCGATAACAAAGTCTCGCCCGTGAAAGCGGCTCCTGGGTGGTGTTAGATAATAGATCGGCACCGTAAGGATTAATTTCGGTATCGTTCATCAGCCCGGTTCCGTCCATCAGAGTTTCGGCAGACTTGCATCCCGAATGGGCGAACTTCTAAGCTGGTAACTGTTTGGGATCTCCCGTTCTATTTGCCATCCTCGAATCGCCGGGGCTGTACGCGATACTAGAAGCGAGCGTGCAACGCTGATTCCGCGCAAGCGCCGCTTTATCTTAGTCTCGCGTAAATTGGCTCCTGGAATCTTGGAAATAAACTCGGGACGCAGATCAGCGGAACGAGTTGTTCGTGGATCGTAAATAAATCTCCCATTTGACCAGCGCCGAGCCCTCCCCGCTTAGCTATCTTCCTATAATCTGCTCGCTGGAGATTATCCGGAAGCGTTCGCTCGGAATTATATGGATCGTTTAGCGTGATCGATCCTGGGCAAACAGCTAGTCTCGGTCATTGGTCTCGGTCGGCGGAACCAATCAATTCCACTCCCTGACATTCTTAAATCGTACGTTTCGCGGCTACTTGCTCGTCGATGCTTGAAAAAACCGCCCACCCTTTGTTCCGTTCGATTAATAAACGGCGCAATTCCACGAAAGCACGTCTCTCCTGTTTAGCCGCGCACCTGAAAAGCTGGGCCGAGGAGGGAATTAACCATAAGACCAAAAAAAAATACAAAAAATCCCACAGCGTTCTGGAAATGCGAGGATAGAGGAATAAAGTTCGGTCTGATACTAACGCCAGTCCCCTCCGACTCTCCACTCTCTCTTTCTCTGTCTCTGTCTCTCTGTGTCTGGCTCTCTCTCTCTCTCTCTCTCTCTCTCTCTCTCTCTCTCTCTTTCTCTGACCCTTTCTGCTCTCCTTTTGTGCGGCGTTCGTTCCTCGATGATGGATCAGGAAAAGGCACGGTATATGTTCGCTTCACACTCGATTAAAAGCCGTTTCCCGACCGGTCTGTTCGTAATGCGTTTCCTCGATGCACCGAATTTACAAGATCCCGACGTGCCCCGTTCCTCGGGGCTTTTTCGCTCGTCCCGCTGCGCGAAAGAACGTTAATCGAGCCTGCTCGAAGACGAATGCAACCGGTGGCGCGCGGAGGCAGCGTTTTCTTTTGTAATAAGCCACGTTCACCGGCACGTTCCGTCTATATCCAACCTTTGTTTCCCATGCCAGGCCGCGCCGCGAATCCCGGCCGGATGCTATTTCTATTGTGCGATAATTATCGTGGCAACGAGCGGTTTCGATTCGATCGCTTTCCCTCCGCTCGCGATTCGTTCCGACCGCGACGACGCTGCTCATCCACGCTCCATGCCTCGGCTTTCAGACGGCATTGCGCCGCGAGGAAATTAGTTTCCCGCGGGAAGAGGGGTCAGCCTGTCAAAGACGATGCTAGTTCGACGAGAAGTCGGATCCGAGGAATATTCGCGGTAATTTTCTCCTTCTTTGGTCGTGAAACAATCGTTGCCGATGGCGAGAATTAGTTATCCGTGTGAAAGTCGTGGCGGTACGTTAATTTCAAGAGCGTCGCGACAGGAATAAAGAGGCGAATGTAACGCGGAAATTAAGTCAGCGAAACGTCACCGAACGTTAATTATTTCGTGCTAATTACACAATCCGCGGCGAAACGAGACCGACGTTGCTGTCGCTCGTTTCTTCCTTGAGAACTTGCCGTCATATTCTCCACGAGGCTGGCTCCTGAAAACGAGCGTACAGTCCTGGTCGGATGCTTATGAAGTTTAACGGAAGAATACGTGGCGGCCGGTGAAATACGCGGCTGTCAATTTAGCGTGCTCGGCTAACGAGATATTCCCGAAAACGATTAGTTTCCTCGAACATGTTTCATCGCGGAAGGATGTTTCCCCCACTTGACTGACATAAATATTTCAGAGCTTGCAGCGGTGGGAAAATTGGCGAACAATCTTCTTCCGATATCAGACGAGCAGCCGTTCAACCGCCGCAACAGATATTTTCTCGCGAAATCTCGTGGAAAGCAACAGAGCTGATCCACGCCGACCGTTGATCCGCAAAAGGGACCCACGGAGGGATCTCGGATACGCGGAAAGGAAATTGCTCCGTTGACAAAGCGTCCTCGTGTTGCTCGAGGTCGAGTGCCCGTCGTGTTTGAACCTGGCCGATTTTCAACCGAGCTCTCGCTGTATTTGCGAGGCGAGCCGAGCGTCTGAGCCAGTTACGCGCGTCCCGATGCACTTGAGAAATCGTACACACTTTCGAGGAGTAGCCGCTGGATGTGGTTATCCTTTCGAAAGCCTATCCGCGCCGCGATCTCTCCCCTCTTGCGCGGAGAGGGCGTAAATGGAATCATTATATAGATTCAAAGAGAGTAATTTTCAATCTTTAGGAGCTTTAATTAGATCTATAATTTTATGTTATGGAATTAAATATATAAATTTCGAAAATTTTTTAATTAAACGCTCCTTGTAAATAATATTATTTTGAATTTCAATACACACTTTAATCGTTAGTTTTAATATATTAGCAGATATGATTGGGTCAGATGGCTTGAGATTTTACAGTTTTATCATGCTAGAGGCTTTGCCTAAAGTAGCTAATAGTCAAGACCAAATACATATGTTAAAGTTTATCTTAAACCTGATCCTTCAAAAGAGACAAAACGAAAAACAAAAGTTGTAAAGAAAAATTGTCATCCTTCATTTATGGAATTGGTAATGAATTTAAATGAATGAATGAATCCGTCTTTTTTCATTTATTATTATTAATGTTAAATTTCTTATGTATATCACATATATTTATTCATTACAGCTGGAATATAGATTGATTTTGGACGTTATTAAAGGCAGAACTTTGGAAGCTACAATATGGAATCATGATACTTTACAGGAAAACGAATTTCTTCGTGGAATACGCTTACCACTTGGACGTCTTGATTTAACAAATGAAAGAATTGAATGGTTTTCACTCGAGAATATTCGATGAATAATATGAATAAAGAAGGAAAAAGTTTATTAATGCTCATGAATATTTGCTCCATATAAAAATGACAATATTCAACTTATCGCACAATACTAATTATAGCATTTCTATACTATGCATTCGGTAGCGTAATAAGAAAAAAAGTGTTTATGTATCTCTATGAATTACGTTGACATATGCTTCATGTTTAGTGAAGATGCTTCGTGAAGATGAAGTTAGTTAATATCGTACAGTGTACTATATAAAATTGTATTCGAATAATCTAATGACACATAAACAAAAGAGGCATATTTCATAAAATTATTCCGCTTTTGCAAAAATTGCCAAAATACGACAAATAAAATTTGCGTTTAGTATGTGTTTAATTATATTATTAATAATGAATTATAATTTGTCTGAAAACAATTGACAAAAACGATCAAAAAGTATAGAATGTTTTATGTTTATAATCTGCTGGTAGGAATTTATAAAAAAATTTGTACTGTTTCTACCGAAAAATAATCTCATTAATTATAATAATTATAATAATAGTTGTAAATTAAAACTTTCCTTTCCTACTCTATTGTAATAGATTAAATACATTATTTCTTGAATAGTAATTCGTAACAGCGTAAATTTATATAAGTACATAATATAAATTTTACTTTGATTTAAGTTATTTGCATAAAGTAATAACTATTTTGAATGAAAGGAAGACATTTTTTACTTTCATATGAAAATTAAAAATTACATATAAAAATAATCAAAATATCTAACTATGTAAAATAGCAAACTTTATATAAAACAAAATTGCCTATATTAATATGAAGTAAGAATTTCTTATTATCTAAAAACGATAATGAAATTATGTAAATATGCTTTAACGGTTATAAGTGTATTTTGTTATTATTTTATGTATTGTGTATATTTTATATTGTTCATTTAGGTAAATCTATGAATATTATAATGTAAATGTAGGTTTATGTTAATACATTATCAACGGGTGACTATTAAATACTAATTTGTCTATATAAGTAATACATCAATATTTGCTTATCATTTTTGTTTATACAAATTTCCATTCCTTAACATATCATTATTGTGTGAGGAATATTATGATGATCATAGTTTATCATAAAATTAATGATATTACAAAGTAGAAAATAATATAATCAATCAATACTCCTGTTGTTAATGTATTAATGTAATTAATATTAACCTTAGTTATAAACATTTAATACAGTGCAATAATTTAATGGTACGAGTTCCATTGTTTCTTTACACTTACATAAATTTTGATATTATAATTGTGAGAAAGAAATTATGCTAATAAATGCTCAAGTCTTTTGCTTTTGCATTACAAAAGCGATTGCATGTGCTTTCTGCAATTTTTATGTTGTGACATAAAATCGTGTAAATTTAATAATTTATTTATATTTTGAACTTATTTGTGGTTCTTTCTTAATTGTCTG